>NC_070637.1:25218380-25510880 GCF_947347685.1 Pleuronectes platessa
GGCTACAAGCACTGAGGAGGCTAATTCAGGGAACAAGGACATGGCCCCTCAATTAGATATGAGTGAGGCTTCCTAATTGATAACAAACAGAGCAGCGGAAGATTAAACAGGCAATGACGAGAAGGAGGAGAGGAGAGGAAGAAGGAGAGGAGGGGAGAGGAGAGGAAGAAGAGAGGAGGGGAGGGGAGGGGAGGCAGTACAGTAAAATGATCATGAGGAGTATGAGTGAGGGAGCTAAAGAAAGAGGGTGAACAAGACATTCAAAAACGAGAAATATTTCACAAAGGGGTTTTGGTGCACGTGAGAGAGAGAGAGAGAGAGAGAGAGAGAGAGAGAGAGAGAGAGAGAGAGAGAGAGAGAGAGAGAGAGAGATTATGACAGTCAGAAGAGAACAATATGAACATTTGATTCTGGGGCGCTTTATTCCAGCTTAGCTCCTCATAATACTGTGAATCTGGATAAAGAGAGAGAGAGAGAGTAAAATGAACAAATGTGAAATGAGAGAGAGAGACAAACTGTGAAGTAAGAAAAGAGAGGGAGAGAGAGAGAGAGAGAGCCAGAGAGAGAGAGAGAGCCAGAGAGAGAGAGGAGTATCAGGCCGACTAAGAAGGGATAACAATAATACTGCATATAAAACCATCAGATATTACACCTCTTATTCCCCAACGCTCGAACGCGACACTAATCTTATTTATATAAGAGCTTTAGGGGCTGCAGCGCGCCAGCTAACCACACCGATAAAGAGGGGCGTTTTAGTAGGGCCATTTTTGGGGGAGTGAAGGGGGGAGGAGGGGCGAGAAGGTGGAGGAAGCACAGGGCCCAACATCCACTGATATGTGGGTTAAATGAGGGATTAAGTCAACTTGCTCACATCTACTTGTTTGTGGGTTAAAGTACACTTGTTAAACTACAGAGCGGACTCACACACTAAGTTATTGTGTGTGAGAAAAGTGGCAGATCAGCCTCTTGTGTGAGGAAAGTGCAAAAACACAGATTTAATTAGGAGAACAGAAGTTTGAACTGTGTGATATCTGACCTCTTTACGGTTAAAGGCAAAGTTTGTTTTGAAGTGAGATGAAATTAATACGCCCGAAATCTTCATGTGATATTTCTTATTTCATAAACTTAAATAACAGGAACAAATAAACAGTAATTTGGCCGGTTTATCAATTAGCCTCAGTTTCAGATCCTCAGTCAGGAGCAAGTTCTGAGGAGTCAGAGAATTCCACATTTTCAGTTTTCCCAGATAATAATTCACACTTACAAACACAGTTGTTTTCGGACACACACCTGTTATCCAGGAGCGTTGTGTTTGACTAACACTTTTATCAAATGAGTGTTAAGGACTTAATGTATTAATAACTCTAATTACTCATCTGAGAGACGACAACGAGCTTATTCCCAAAGACAAGCGATCCCTGCTCCAGCAGCAGATCCTGACGGAGATACAGGCTGAACCCAACACACGCATCTTTTCCTTATTGCTCTCATCATGGAACAAAAGAGACGGCATCAGATTCAGCTATCGCACCGTTTAATTTTAATTAACGAGCTTCATCAAGAGCCACAGACCCTGGAGAAGAGGAGGGAGAAGAGGAGGGAGACGAGGAGGGAGAAGAGGAGGAAGGGAGATGGGGAGGGAGGTGAAGAAATAAAAAACTTGTCAACAAGATTGACGAATGACCTAATTGGTTACATTATCAACTCATTATCAAAGGCTAATTAGGGAGCTACAGAGCAGCGTCAATTATGACAAAAAAATGCAAACGACTCAGTAACCCCCCACCACCTCCGCGTTAACCCCCCTCAACCTCCACCTCCGCCACAACACCCCCTACCACCAACTCCTCCTCCCCCTCAATTTAGCCCGACACTGAAGTGTTTCATTTTAACAAAAGGTTTCTTCTTGGGGACAGAAAAGGCTGGAGGGCCTCTATTGTTAGCTGGGAAACAATGACACCGGAGGGGGGTAGGGGTCCTGGTGATGCAGGGGGGGGGGTGTATCATGCTGGGCGTTTCTGGGAGAGTTGAGGGTGTGCGTGTTATCTCTGTGTGCGTGTGCATTTTACCAAGTCGCCGGCGCGTTATTGAGTTCTGTGAGCAGGTCCTGAAGTTCTGAGCGGTTCGGGGAAGGCGGGGGTTGCCCTCATTAACCCCGTCCACCTCGACTCAATCAGCCGAGCAGCGGGTTAAAGCAACAACACAACCTAATTAGAGCGAGGGACAGAGCGAGGGGTGAAATGTCAACATCCTCCTTTTCTTCCTCTTCTCTCTTTGGGTCCTTTCAAACCAGGAGTTGTTGCTCTCTTGGTCACTGAGGCAAAAAGAAAGTGCTTGAAAGAGCATTAACTTTGTTACAGATCCGGGATGAGAAGTATTTGCAGTTATCTGTCGAGTTGAGTGACTTCTAATGATGAGTAAAACACGCAAGAGAAAAAGAAGACCATCAAACTAGGTCTGATTTATCACAGGTGCATTTTAAAAAGATAATAACAATAGTTTAAGACATAAAAAAATTACATTTTTGAAAGAACACTGCTCACGTGGTTTGATTTCAAACAGGAAACTAAAAAACATCTCGAATCCAACCAGCAATTTAGGAAGAAAAGGTTAAAGTGAATGAAATGTACTTAGTTTGTTCGTTTTCACATCTAAATGAAAACATTTCATTTAGATTTCATTACTATCTTCTAAGACATGTTAATTATTTACAATTAGAACAGGAAAGACGTATGAATATACATGTAACTCCATAGGAGTAACTGCTGATATGTTTTAATTTAAAGCAAATTGCTTTGTTGACTCCTCAGGCCTCAATCACTCTATTGCTGATTCTACCCATTCATAACCTCCATAACCAAACTTAACCCTAGCCACTTCATAACCAAACAATTATTTGCTGATATCAGTCTTTCTAATTCATCTCTTGACACCTATAAATTGTTAGAGAGACCTAGTTTCTCCTCTTTCCCCTAGTCTCTCTCTCTCTCTGGTTTTTTACATTTGTCATATAGCTTCGCCCCCCCCCCCAGCCCTCTACTCCCACCCAACCTTCCCCTTGCGCTCTTTCAAGGTCCACAGGCTCGACTCCACCTTTTCAATTGGGCTTCCCAGCAGCACTACTTAGTGGGGAGGGAATTGGAAGCAGTGCTATCAATGTGATTGAAGGACCAAGAGGAGTGAGTGTGTGTGTGTGTGTGTGTGTGTGTGTGTGTGTGTGTGTGTGTAGGGGGGTTTCTGTATTAATGTCTATGGTGTTGGTGAAGCATGGAGCAAAAGGGGGCCCCATGGAAAAGGGGGTCAAACACACAGAAGAGCACTGCAGAGTGGAGAGGAAGAATGAGCAAGTGAGAGGGAAGATGAGAGGAGGAAGTTTGGGGCCCAGACTGAGATCACACCTGCTCTTTGACACACACACACACACGCACACACACACACACACAGACACACACAGACACACACACACGCACACACACACTCTTAAATTAAACACTTTCATAAAAGTATAATTCTATTAATCAATGAACACAGTCTGAATATTATTATCATTAAAGTAACTTAACTTTATTCATTTAATGATTTCAACATTACGACGGTGTTTATTTATATTATATCTATTAATATTTATAGATCACCTGTGTCATTTTTTTCTTCCTTAAACATATATTTATAGGAAAACAGAAAATTACAGCACGACAAGAGATAAACATTCGATAAATCCAACAATAGAGAAACCTGTGTCATTTTTTAAATTTGTGGTGTTCCAGGCTTCATTATATTTTTCTTTATATTCTAAATTAGCAAAGTAATATATGCCACATGTTCAACCCATTTTAAAAGGTGCTGAACAAAGACAAATTAATTAATAGATATGGACAAAAAATAGATACAGCTCCATCAAGATCGATCATTATTATTTTTGTATTTTATTTGTGAGTGTGGAATTTTGTAGTGCGCAATCGAAAAATTGCAATGGGAAAACATTTTCTTATTCTAAAGAGCACAGACGGGGGTGAGGTGATAACTGGAGGTTAAAATATATATATATATATATATATACAATATCTCGTGTTTTTAGTTTTCTTTACACTTTTAATCTTTTCCACTCACCATGAACAAGTCTCTGTCTTCCAGGTCTACAGCGAGGAGGAAGGCCTTCTCAAAGCGCTGGTGTCTGCAGAGACAGAGGAGACGGTTACACAGGAAACACAACAACACAATGACAACACTGTGAACTTGGAAATGAAAAATTAAAGATGAATAATAAGTCACTGCACACGCACACACACTGTCACACACCTCTGCAAACAAAACCAATAATAGGTTTGAGAGAGAGAGAGAGAGAGAGAGAGAGCGATAGCGAGAGGGAATGAGGGAGAGAGAGAGGGAGAGCGAGAGAGAGAGAGAGAGAGAGAGAGAGAGAGAGAGAGAGAGAGAGAGAGAGAGTTGTATCTCCCTGTACAAAACACCTCAAGTTTCCTTGTCGGCAGCCAACATGAAACAAACACAAGCAAACAGAGGAGGTGTGTGTGTGTGTGTGTGTGTGTGTGTGTGTGTCTGGTGAGGAGGGGGGGGCTTCTTTCATTTGATGTTAATGGCGAGAGAAAGAATGCAGGTAGATGATAAGCGAGGGAAGGAGGTGGGATGCCAAACGCTGCTGCAGCTCTGCTACACAGGAGGAGAGAGAGAGGGAGCGGGAGGTAATTGCAGGATGGAGAGTGGCGAGCGGCGGCGAGCAGGAACAACAGGGTCTATTTCAGTCAAACAGGCGTTTCAAAAGGGCTCTCATGGAAGAAGGGGAAATGAAACAACAGTCTAAACAGGTGCATGTGTGGAGCTTCGTGTTATGAATGACTCAAAGCTGCATCAACGCCTGCAAGTTAATTCTAAACTATTTTTCCCTTTTTGGATTTGTAAAAAATAGCAACGTGAGATGAAGGAAGATGGTGAAAAGACCGTTTATCACGGATCAGACATCTGTTTGTTTTTAACACGGATAACTTCTTCTTAGTGTTTCAGATGAACACACCATTAACTTCTATTTCTGTTATTCAGATGGTTTTAGTTCCAGTGTATGACCTTGACCCCATGACCCCTGCCTAAAAACATATATGAGACAAAAGTCTCCCTCAGTGCATCAGATCAGGACCCTGCGGAGCGGCTGGCGTTACCTGAGGAGGTGGTGGAAGAAGCGCCGGGCGTACTTGCTGATTGGCTCCCGGTAATCCAGTATCAGCCTATCAGAGAGAGGAGCAGGCGGAGAATAAAACACGCCCAGAGCTGCTTCCAGTTGAGCTATGGACAGAAACACACACAATAACATAAAGTGATATTCATATGCTTGTGGCAGGTGGGGGTCAGAAGACAATTTTATATAATATTGTCATTGAGTTGTTACATAAACAGTTCGACAGCCGAGCTCACAAAACTGCAAACCATGACGCTGATGAGGTTTGACGATATATGAAGAACGGATTCTGCTTCGTTTACATTATTTGCATCCTTCTCTGCGATGAGCTTCAGATGTGAACGTTCTCTGCTCTAATATTTACCTCGGCTGTGGAGTTTGCTTTCACCCTTGTCCGTGTGTTGTGTGTTTGTTTGTCTGCAGGATTACACAAAAACTACTGGATGTATTTCCAGGGAACTTGGTGAAAGGATGAAACGTGTCTCGAGAAAGAACTCGTTACATTTTGATTCGGATCCATAAAAAGTTGCAGATCCAGGAACTTTCTTTCACTCGTCTTAACATTGTGAGATAAGTGGCTTTTGACATTTTCACTGATTTGTGAATTTGTGTATCTATGGGTGTGTTGTGGTGCAATAGCTTGAATTAAAGAAGTATATTAGGCCTTGGTGGAGGTATGAGCTCTACTGGGTGCCGTTCTAGTTTTAACTGGGATTAAAACAAGTGGAACCTAGACCAGTTCTTTGTGTTTGACTGTTCCCTCACACACACTCACCCTCTCTCTCTGCGTTCAGCTCCAGCCTCAGCAGGTAGTTGGTGACTGAGCTCAGGCATCGGTAGCACTGGTCTCCCATGATGCTCCAGTCCATGGACTCCAGGATACCCAGGGCCTCTCTGACCTGACCGCAGAGCAGCCGCTGCTGCAGCAGCTCCCCTGGTCCCATCTGACCCCCGGTCAGAGCCCCTGTCACAAGGAGTCACAGTTTATTATCACGTGAAATAATGATAATATATTAAAAAGCAGGATCTTGTTCATCTCCTACACATTTACAGTAAATATGAAGCTCTCCCATCTCGTCCCATCATCTGATAATTTGTCTGTTAAAAAAGAAATCTTGAAATTAATGGAGCCCTGATTTTTACTTTTCTATTTATAACAATACAGAGACTTCAGTGAATTTAAGAGTTTGAAAACTAAAATTCTATCTTATGGGATCAACATTTAGATCAAACATTAAAATACAAAATTTGAGAATCTTTCAGGCTTTGTTCATCGAACCACTGCCCAATTTCTGAAATGTGATTATATTGTAATCATATTATCACATTTGAACAAAACTTAGATTTTTTTATACCAATTTATATAGACGAATCTTCAAATGTCAACCCAACTTTGAATATTCTATAATATTCTAATTTTGACTCTGTTTAAATCAGTCAAAATGTAGAAACTGAACAAACACTTCAATACTCTGAGGTTCTCTCAGTGTGTGACCAAGCAGAATAACCTGGAGCACTAGGTGGGTCAGGCTGGCATTGACCTGTCAATCAATTAGGTTGTGTGTGTGTGTGTGTGTGTGTATGTGTGTGTGTGTGTTTGTAGATTAGGACTGCTGAATAATAGAAGGCCACGGTTCTGAACCCTTCACAGTTGTGTCGGTGTCTTCTTCTGTGTAAAAGGGCGAAGCTGCACACGTGTTTGTGACTTTATAGAGAGCCCATGCAGGAAGTGCAGGTGTTGAATACCGGGGGTGATTAGTGTCGACTGACACCCGATCACAACGCTGCACAGAACAGTCAACATGAATCACGAGCTTGTTTTGGCAAAGACTGAACTTCATGTGAGCAGATTCCAAACCACAGAACTGTGAATGACAAGATGTCGAGAAGCGGAAACTGGTCTGGGTTCAGTTTAACTTCACCATGAATTCATGTGCTGACACAAACCCTCATGTAGTCAGTAAACAACAGGTTCTGGACAAAGTGCCAAACCAGTGTGACGTCAACCTTCTCATAGACTTTAGACTAAAATGACTTATTTCCCCCCTGGTGGTCATTTGAGAGAACACAGGCTTCAGCCACTTCCGCTCTGGCTTCACTTTCCTTACATCTTATTTTATCCAGTCAATACTCTGGACAGTGTAGGAGAGTCTCTGCTGAGGCTGCAGCCCCATAAGCAGGCTCGTGTCTAATTAATTGACAAGTGCATATGTTTGTGTATCTGTCTGTGTGTGTGTGGTTGTGTGTGTGTGGGGGTGGTTGGGGGGTGTACTGGCAATTAAAATGACAAGCTGGCAATTAGCAATCCCCCAAATCCCCTACAGAGTGGTCTAATGTGGCTAATACATCAGCTGAGCTGGTACGGTTTGTGTGTGTGTGTGTGTTTGTGTGTGTTGGGGGGGGGGGGGGGGGGGGGATGTCCTTGGGTGGCAATGACAATGGCTCATTGCGGTGCCACACCTGTCTACACTCACTTGTTTGACCAGCTCGTTTCAGCATCACTGTGTCAGACACAAAAACAAAACTCTGAGCAGGACGAGATCGACAGCAGCACGAACACACGGCGGCCGAGAAGAAGATCATGAGAAGAATGAGCACAGAGGGATCAATTCAAATCAATGAGGGGAAGTTCTCTGAAATATGAAATAATTAAACATTATTAAAACTTTTGTGTTGCTGACTATCAATCAGAAAATCACAATGCTTTTAAAAGATGCAAATCTTTACCTCGGTTTGACTTCACTTCACTAAAGATTTTAATTAATCTTTACTAGCTCGGTCTTACAAACCAAAATAATAAAACACATCAGCTTGGACTCTATTGATTCCTATAACCACTACTATAGTAGTTATATTATTGGTTTTTAACAACATTTAAAAAGTGTAAACGCTTAGGACCTTAATGAATTAAATCTAAGAAATAAAATCTACCCTTCCTGATATTTGAAGATCAGGTGAAGAAGCCAGTAAGAGAATAACTCCACAGAAACTCCATGTTACTGGACTGAGGTGTTTGTAGACAATCAGCTATCAACTCCATGTGGTTTTACTCTGCAGCTCTATCACAGTGTGTTAATATCTGTATCAGAGACATTACAAAAGATGCATGGCATCATAAGTGAGACGGAAGCAGCGTCAGATGAACAAAAAGTTAATTGAAACCGACCGACACGTATGTGAGACCTAGTGCGTAATATTTTGAGATATTTAAGAATTTTTAAGGCTTAAAAAGGCTTCTAGCTGCAGCGTTGTGCAGCACCTTCCCTGGTCTGCCCCTCCACAGCCTGTACCGGTGCAGGTCCAGCCCCGGCCACCGTGTGCCCAGATGAGATAACTCGGTACAGGCGGGGGGGCAGGGGTAGTGAGGGCTGCCTCCCGTGGAAAAAAGGAGAAATTGGATCTTGGCCAAGTCTTTCTTCCTCTGTGCTTCCTGACTCACTCCTTCTGTCATGTGGCGGGCCTTATGAAACAAGTCAATACAGAGAAGGAGCGCAAACAAACAAATGAGGTGTGTGTGTGTCTGTGTGTGTGTGCGTGTGTGTTGGAGCACAGAAAGGGAAGAATACACACACACACACGTGATGGGGGGGGGGGGGGGGGGAATTATCATGGAGAAAAGACGCGCAGTGACTTTCTTCATCAAAACCTTGGCAGACGATCAGAGAAGGGGAAGCTATTGTTGGAAGACAACCCCCCCCCCCCTCCCCCCACCCCTCTTTCCCTGTGCACACAGTCAAACACAGTCAAATACACACACACAAGCTTAAAACACACAGTGTTCTACTTTCCTCCCTCCGCCCCTCACTCCTGCTTCCAAACTTCAGCAGAGACCTGCGTGCCACTGTCACATCTTCTTGCCAAAGTCACACTCGAAGACGCTGAACGTGCGAGTGTGTATGACACAGTATGATTGGGTGTGTGTGTGTGTACTTGTGTGTTACAGGGTGAGGCGGCTGCTTCGGAAAATGTTTTGATTGGCAAACTTTATCTGGGGGCCCCGAGGGACCGCGCAGCCACTGTAAACGATTTATCGGAAAAATGCATCCCAGAATGCACCTGGAGGGCTCGTGCCCCGGGGGCGATTATCGAATGACCTCTGAGAGCGTGACTCCTACTAACCTCGCCGCCCGTCAACAAATTAACTTCCCCTCGGTGGAGAGGTGCGAGAGACGACCCGCTCAGCGGAGGTACTGACACAGCGAGGTTCAGGTGCAGAGACAGATCCAAAACAGAGGGAGGGAGGAAGACTCCTTCGTTAGAACGAGGTGACGAAGATGGTGAGGAAGGTTTGTTCATACACAGAATCCTTGTATTGACCTGGATGCCCCTGTCCATTTTATAAACCCTTATATAGTAACTGCTTTGCTATGAGTATAACTGTGCTTTAAGATCGTATTATTTTAACTGTGTGTAGTTTCCCGGTTTCTTTTAAAGTATGTAAATACATTTTCCACATTAATCTCTTGTATACTTCTCATTGTGGTTTGAGACCCTGCAAGAGTTTGCTCAACATATTGAGATACGTTTAACTTCTATCACCCTGTGAACAGAAACTAAATCAAGATCCCATTATTCAATTTTTAGTAATTAATATAAGTTGCTCAACATTTGATCCCAGTTTCTTAAATTTGAGTAAATTTCAGTCTTGTGTTATTCTTGAATCTTTTTCCTACCTAGTCTGAATCTCAGAACTGCCAGTGGTCCCTCATGAAAGAGCAACATCAGCGTGTCTGTCCCCTCTGGGCCTCCGTCCGGGCCCGTGGCCCACTGCAGCCCCTCCAGGCCTCCGGAGCAGCGCAGGTGCTGAGGGAGTCTGAGCGTCGCGGCTGCAGCCACCTCCTCCGCCACCAGTGCCATGTTCACAGGGGCCAGGCCGGCATCAAAGCACACCAGCTCTCCCTGGCCTCCCCCCACCACGACCACAGCTCCGGCAGGGTGCCAGGCCAGGAGGTTAGGTGGCACAGGGCAGGAGGCCAGGAGAGAGAGCCCTCGGCGCTGGTCGTACAGGACCAGGGAGGAGTCCCTCAGGCCCAGGAGGAGCGTGGTTTCCAAGGGGTGTCGTGAACAGGTGATGGGCCGGGACGGCAGCGGGACGCGGGTGACGGACAGGCGGTGCAGACGGCCTCGTGCACACTCGTACACACAGGTGTCAGCCCAGGACCCCTCTTCTGTCCCCTGGGGCCTCGAGGGGAGCTCTACCGTTAGCAGCTGGTAGGGCTGGAGCAGGCTGAAGCGACAGTCCAGGGGGTTTCCCTCTGTCCGCACAGAGCTGAGGACCTGAAAGAGACAAAGAGAAACAATTGACATCCTCCAGGAACCTGAGGTCAAAGGATTCAGAATGTGCACTGACGGCAGGAGCTGACTCTTTCTCTTCTTTGTCTCTCTCCTCTCAGTGTTTTGACTGTTCAATATGTGCAATGGGATACGCAGCTGTAACAAACTGCTCTCAATCACTTATATAATAAATAAATAAATCAGATTTCTTTCTTTAAGATCCATTAATTATAAGTTAAAATGTCAAAATATGCTCGCTTATATTTCTTATGTCTGTGGCTCTGAAGTTAAAGAACATGTCTATGTAAACACTGTGGTGGTTGGATTGAGGATTCCTCTGTTCAGTGGTTAAGAACTTAATATCATAATTGTGTTGTTGTTTAAACTTGTTCTTCTTTGTAGGAATTGGAAGACGCCCTGAAAAAGCACAGACAGAGAACAAGTGAGAGAAGGACTGAGTCATACTGTGGCAGGAGCCCCGCACCCAACGCCCAGCTGTCAGTCAAGAGAACTAATGATAAGCGTTCCAATTTAAACATATTCTCCCTGAGCACGCCACGGCTTGGCACCGGGCACCTCGTGATAAACGTCTGTTTACCTGTGTGCACAGCCAAGAGCTAAACACTTGACACGGCGAATGACAAGAAACAAGCCCCTTCCAACACAAAGAGGGCGACACAGGGAGGAGGCTTGGAATCATCTGACCATTGGTCAAAGGCAGAATTCAGATTATGCGCTCCTGGAGCAAAACCAGTCGGTGGGAGTGGGCACAATGGTCCTGCTAAGCAAGCAAGCATTGACACTGACGGAGATAGGCCGTGTCACGGGTGGTACTGTCGATAAAACACCCACCAGCCACCAGGCAGTGTAGGTGGATGACAGGAGACAGAGGCTTGTAGGAGACGGCAGCCCAACAGCTCCACAGCCACTAACAGATCTTTGTAGGAGGGATTTCACCTCACCAAAGCCTCCATCAGAGCTCTGCATTAACCGTGGCAGCTTTGGCTAAATGAGCCCATTTCTTTTCGCCATGTAGACAGAAAGAGGGATAGGCTGCCTGCCTGCCTTCCTTTCCTTTTGCAAAGCTGCCCGGCACAGTTTTTTTTTGGCAGGCAATGCCAAAAAAGGGACTTAGAGGGAGGAAGGGAGGTTTTTTGTTTTGCCTGCCCATGGAGGAGCAGGAGAGAAGCAGACGACTGTCCTCCTGAAAGCTTTTTCCTCTCCATAATCCCCCCGAGCTACAGCTCCTGCTGCTCCCCAGGGGGTGGGTGCTGTGTGTGTGTGTTTATTTGAGCCAGCAGGCAAGAGGGCTCAACTCATGTACGAGGTGGGCTAGCCTTCCAGGGAGGGTGTCCTTCTCTGGATAGCTACATTTCTGCAGGGACAAAGTGACACGTCCATTAAATAAACTTGCACACAAACAAAAAGAAAGCAAGGATCCGTCGAGTTCGTCCACAAAACGCTGTCACGAGAATCACAAGTCCTACTTCAGTTCCACAAACACTGCCCCCACCCCCCCTCCAACAACCACATCTGATCCTCCTCTGCTTTTCATCCTGTGCCCGGCCGGCTGGTGCCCGCTGCCCGCTGCTGCCGTGGCACCATCCAGGATGAGGTGGAGCTGATTCAGCTGATTCAGCTCCGTGTCTCCCAGGGGAAAGGAGAGGGATGGCAGCGTCAGCTAAAGCTCAGAGGCAAAGAGGGAAAACTGCATGACCTGGTTCAACCGCCAATCATTTAATTGAGATCTGGACAAATATGTGTTTGGGTCCGACGTTTATTTTGTCTACACAATAAAAAACAAGTATGATGTGGGAGGTTGAACAAACATTCAAGCCCTGGTACTACTGCTCATACATTAAAACATTAACTGGTTATTTTCCCTGGAGACCACATAGACAGAGGGTTGAGTTACTTCCTGATCTTAAAGCAAAGCAAATTATTACAAGCTCCTGATTAAGATCACATATCTTACAATACATCATTAATCTTATTTAAACAAGTGTCTTCAATTACTATGTCCACAACAGCAGTGTAGTCTGTTTCACTATGAAATCATGTTCTTGACCACAATTGTGTATTTATTCAGTTTAATAGAGGAGGATATTTTCAAACCACCACTACAACCAATAAAAGGTATTTCTCGTTAATCTAATGGGCCTCAAACACCAATGTATGTGGAATGTCATATATTCACTGTGAAGTTTGAAGATGAAACAAAGGATTCATTCAAAAAACTCCTTATTCCCATCATACTTATATTTATAAATACGTCTCTGAGCAGCAGCCTCATTACACCTGAACATCCAGTGAAAGATTATCTTAAATATATTTAAAGGCCTTGACATTTTAAATATTTACTACACAATATTTAGCAACTAAACTTGACCCGTATGATTTGTGCCCTGGACCATGACTGGTTAAAAATTCCTCGAGTGTCTCCTGAAGCAAAAATATTTATCAGAATGCAGCCTCGACGCAAAGCAGCAACTGCACTCTGTCACACATTCACAGCCACAACACCTATCACAGCCAGCACAGCTGCATCTCAGCTCTGGGTCATCTCCGAGGCCATGCTGCGCCGCGCTTTCCATTTCATGTGGACTGAGCGGAGGCGAGCGAAATGCACCTGAAGGCAACGCAGCTGATTTGGGAGATTAGAGAGCGCAGCACTCAGGACTCTCGGGGGTTGTGGCGTAAACTGCAAACACTTACATGCTGCTGTAAAGTGATGAAACACTAACATCAGGGAAATGATGAGATAGCTGCAGCTGACGGACTAGTTTTAAAACCGCGTGTTCAGTTGGCTGCACTTTAAATCGCACTGTTAGCATTAAACTGTGGGATATTCAGATGTGCATTTTGTCTGCATTGATTCTATCTATCTACACAACTGCTACGAGAATAGAGTCTGATAAATGTTTTAATTTGGGACTTAAAACAAAAGCCTGTAGCTTCTGAAATACAGCAGACATGTGTTATTTTAATGTATTCAAAAACAAAAAGCATGGATTTATCTGTGAACTCAAGTGAATGCAACATATTCCTTGCATTTTGCATGAGAGCAAACATTTAGAAAAAATGATGAATAAGGTCTAAGGAGGGAAAGAGAGACAGAAAGAGAGGGAGACGGACTGACCACAAAAGAATCACAAAAGATGAAGAGGGAAAAGTGAAGTGAGTGAGGAAGAGGAAGGAGACAGACAGAGACAGAGGAAGAAATGCAAAGAGAGAGAGAGAGAGAGAGAGAGAGAGACAGTCCTCGAGTAAGTAGCTTTCTCCTGGTTATTGGTTTCAGTGACTGGTCAAAACTATTCTTCTCCATTCTTCTCTCCCCCCCCTCTCTCTCCCCTCTCTCTCTCTCCCTCTTGCCTTCTTTTCCCCTCCGTGGCGTGGAAGATAAAGCGGACGGGCCCGACTGTGTGGCTGGCCCTTGTTCACAGCAGTGGCCTTTTGAAGCCAATTTTCCAGCTCACGGAGCAGAGAAAGACAGGGAGAGACGGGCGGAGAGAGACCGGCCGAGGGACTCTGAGGAGAGACGAGGGATGAAGGGATGAGGGGGTGGAGGGGGGGGTGGATGGGAAGTTTTAGGTATGTGAATTAGGGTTAAGAGTTGAGGTACTGATGTGAGAAAATACACAGGCACGGCGGAATTACCAAACCGAATATTTCCCTCACACCTCCACTGTCATAATTGATGCCACTGAACATAATTAGAGTGCAGAGGGAATATTTTTCACTCGGCCCCCGAAAACTGCAGCAGAAGTGTTTCCTGTGAGAGTTTTCACAAGGCAGTGGAGCTTGGGGGTAATTCTGCTCTTTGGATTCCACACTCGACCCTTTCATGGTCCAAGTGATGACTCCAGTGCACGGCTGGAGATGTGCTTTCTACTGCACATGCTTTACTGCACATTTAATTCTCTATGTTTGATGTTCTAGAGGCAAATTCACCCATTTTACATGTGATTGAGCCTCTTAACACTCTTACTTAACCACAGTGTTCTCCCAGCTGCGGAGGGAATGAAGTGCAGGTTGTGGAATATATCTAATTTTTCTCTCTCAATGCAAATGAGTTAATTCAAGGTTGTAGTTAATGCATTGGTTTTGTTCAGGTTCTTGTTGTTTTGCAGGAGACGCAGCAAAGTGCTGGAGTCAATAATAATTAAAAAGACAGCAGAGGAACTGTTGGGTGACAGATAACGGACGTGTTCACAAACAACCACAAAGAAAAACTGACTTAAAATGTAAATAAAATAAATAAATAATTCTGCTTCTTTCTTTTCATTAAGATTATTAAATTCCAGGAAATGGCATGTTTGTGTTTGAGTGTGTGTTTGCTGTGGTGAGGTGGTGGTGGTGGGGGGGGGGGTTAAAAAGAGGGAAACATGAAGGGAGGATCATTAAAAAAACGTTAACTGATCGTATAAAAACAAACTATGTGTATGTGTTTTCCTCTACTTCCCACCCGCCACCCCCCTGTGTGCCTTGGCTCCACTTATCAGCATGTCGAGAGGAAGGTTGGGGGGGGGGGGGGGGGGGGGGGGGGCATATGAATTAAGACCACATAGGGAAAGAAATCAGACTTTTTTAAATGCCGAGAGACTGGCTAGAAAATTGGCTTAGTGCGGCAGATAGCGAACTGAACAAAAGGAACATATATATGAGCTTGAAGTGATTGAAGTAGCTGGCGTCTCCCGATGTGTGCCCGGCGTTTGATTCCTGCCACGGCTCTTATATAAACCGCTCGCTTAATTTCACACCGCGCATCTGAAAAATGACAACAAACGCTTTCATTAGAGGCGCGATGCTGCAGCCCCACGAGGAGACTTTAATGTTCTTGAAGCGTGGAGGAAAGGAAGGAGGAGAAGGAAAGGAGGAGGAGGAGGGGGGGGGGGGGGGTGAAGGAGACTGAGAGAATAAAACTAGGTGAAGGAGTGTGATAAATGTGGAGAGCGTTCCAAAAACAAGAAGCGGAAAAAGCAGCGAACAGCATCTGCTTTGATTATTTCAATATTCATGTGTGTGTCTCCCCCCCCCCCCCCCCCCACCACCACCTCCTCCTCCCATCCCTCCTTCATTCTCTCCTGTGTGAATGTGTTTTCCTCACATGCGATTGGTAATGCTCATCTCCTCTCCCTCGCCCAGACTCCCCTCTCTCTCTCTGGTGCGGTGAATATTTTGCATACGCTTACCGAGGTTCACGGTACGAGGAGAAGAGAGTTAAGCTCGGTTCGGTAATTTAGGATCTTTCATCTGCTGCGGGCACGAGGCCAGGTTGACACAGAACAGGGTCACGGGCAGGGTTTGTGTTTTTTGTGTGCGTGTGAGTGAGTGTGTAGGCGTTTGCTTCCACGCGGCACCGCAGCTTAGCTCTCCTGCTTATTTCATACGGTGAAACATGGAGGTGCAACACAGAGGTGCCACCCTCGAGGGGACTAACACACCGTCCCCAATCCCATCCAAGCAACACAGGCCTCTACTGCAGCTTCTTCACTGTGTGTGTGTGTGTGTGTCCTCACTGTGTGTGTGTGTGTGTGTGTGTGTGTGTGTGTGCAGAACAAACAGCTTGAGTTGTGATTTGTGGCTTCACATGATCTGTCTCATAGAAGATGATGCCACAGGACAGGATGCAGAATGTAGAATATAAATACTTTATGTCCATGTCCATCATCGTCTCTCGTGCCTGAATTCAACCTTCCTCACCGAGAAGAACCCTCTTCATCATCTCTGTCCATCAATGAACCACGACAAACAATATCCATCAGTACTTTCACGTTATCAAACGCTGAGGAGCCGGTTCTGGCTCAGGAGGCAGCGGGTCATCCAGGAACCGGAGGGTCGGGGATTCAATCCCAGCAGCTCCAAGTCACTGAACCCCACATGTCCCCAGATGACTGTGTCAGAGTACGATAGAAAAAGTGCTGTATGAATGTGTGTGTGTGTTAGTCAAAAGTTTTAGTCAGAAAGTGCAACAAGCAGGCGAGTGTTTTCCCTGAGGCAGAAGAATCTCCAAAGGAGGTTTCCAGTCGGCCTCCTGATGAGATGACTTTGAAGAAACAACAGTTTGAGTCAGATCCCTTCAGGAAGAAGAAGTTAGACACTGACTGCTTCGTCCTCCTTCAGCCGCCGCTTAGAGCTCATGTCACAGACGAGGGTTGGAACAGCTTTTCCTTTAGCTGTAGCCTCCTTCACACAATACCGCTGTCCGTGCCAGCTCTGCACAGATCCACCTGTCGACCCCGCGCTCCATCTAACAATCACTCGTGAAGGGGAGACTTAAATTCCTTCACTCCAACTCGCATCCCGGGGGAAAGAAGGGGAGCAATCCTCCATTTTCCATACATTGATGGATTGCTGGCAGGATACCGAGGTCGCCGAAGAGGACACTCTGCACTCCTAGTCTGTGGCTCTGAATCACACAGAGAATCAGTGGCAAGCCAACATTCAACAAGAGCGTACTTGAATTATTGCCAAAATACGGACACAGCTTTTGCTCCATTTATGCAAGAACGCCACCGGCTGTTGAACCACTTGATATTCCTGAAGTAACCTCGTGAGAGTCCCCTACAGGACAAGGTCATACACTTTCTCAAAGTCAAAACACAGAAGCTGAATGGACAAACTCCTCTGAGCTCTTCCATATGCTTACACAGGTAAAGGGTGTTTCCACATTCAGATCCGGGCATCAAGGATTTTCCAGGAGGTGGAAAAACCTCGACTGGCAGAGAGAGACTGTTGATCTCAGTCTGATTGAGCTGCTTGATGAAGACCAGACGTAAGTCAGATAAAACAACAGGCGAGAGCAGGAGGAGCAGGAGGAGGCTGCGGTGAAGGTTCAGAGTGTTTGATGATTTCTGTGAGTCGAGAACTTCAGCCAGTAATCGACTGCAGAGGATTCTAAAATATGGAATATGATGAGCTTTTCACCTTCTGAGCATTTCTCCAAATACTTCTGACCATCGGCACAATGTGATAAAAGGACTGTTTGTTCTATGTGGATTTGAATATTCTCACATGAAAGCTTAGAGACTGAAAACTGATGTAATTTACCTTGAGACCTTCAGTGGGCGAGCAGCTGAGGAGGACCAGGTTGTTCCTGTGTGTGTCTGTGGGACTCCAGGGCCACAGCTCCTCACCGGCCTCGTCTAAGTTCCACCAGCACAGCGCCACATCCTGGAGACGGTTGAGAGCCACGAGTCTGTGAAGCCTACAGCCGCGGGAGCCCACCTCCACAGACACCACCTGCACATGGACGACAACAAGGACAACACACTCCACATCAACACCGGCAGACCCACGCACACAGTTAGAGTGTATTTCATGAAGAAGGGGAAGTTAGGAGACCATCATGAGGTGATTCATCCATTTTGATTCTCGTCTCCGGCCTGTTCCATCACCTCAGGGCTCTAAAACTTCTGGAGCCTCAGATATTCCTCTCGTCTTTCCTTGATTGTGTTTGTGCTGATGTCTCAGGTTGTTTTTTTCATCTTCCATTATTAATGTCTGTGTGTGTTTGGTTCTGTCGGGCTTGTTGTTTTAGTGATGTGCATATTTTTGGGAAGGTCTGCTACGCTCTACAGGCCACAACAAAGAGACGCACGGTAATGAGCTCTCGTGGCGCTCGGGGCACACACACACACACAGAAACACACAAACAAACACACACACACAAACACACACATACAGAAGCGTACATGAATGCATGCATGTATGCACACAAACACACGTGTACATACATAAAATGGAATATAAATACAGATATGGTCAGAGAGCACACTCCCATACGCAGACACACACACACACACACAACACACAACACACCCCAATATAATTCACAGGCCTTTCATACAGTGTTAATCTCCAGAAACACTTACAAACACAATGAACCAGTTACCGGAGTCGGTGGCTAACATACCTTGGCACGCACACACACATACATACACAAACACACACACACACACACACACACACACACACACACACAGACACCCACACACACCTCCATGACCTTTGTCACGGTGCAGATGAATGGTTAGGATGCGACAGATAGAGAGAAGGCAGAGGTGAAGGAGGGAAGAGAGAGAGGAATAAAAGGTGGTAATGACAAAAATATCAGATTGTTTGGATTTGGACAGAACGAGGGAAGAGGGGTGATGACCAGCTTTGTGCACTTCAGCTTTAGGGAAATGGAAATGAAGGGAGGAAAGAAGGACAAAACAAAAGGCATACATAAGAAGAGGAAAAAGTAAAATAATTGGATCTTTCTTGTAGATAAATGGGAGGTTTGGGTCAAAATAAATGTTTGAAACAGGGAAGAAGCAGTCAGATGTAACATCTAACTCCCACTTGGTGGTACAGGGGGTTGTCAAATGTGGGAATGTCTTGAGAAATTAAATAAGTAAGAAACACAAACTCCTCAGTACAAACAAAAGGCCAGGGAACATGCAGAAATTAGTGTATTGACAAGCTGTACTGTATGAGTAGAGATTTCGGGTTCAGTGGTCCATGTCTGCCCGTCTCGCCCCCCCCCTGGGGAGGGGAATTTGCTTTGGACACAAAATACAGAGACGAATGGAAATGATGGAAGAACATCTGATGATAACGGGAACAAAGACTTGCCCCAAATAGCTGAACGGGAGATCACTAACAGATTAGAAATGGAAAAAGAAGAAGAAATAGATCTGAAAATCAGCGGGTTAATAACACACTCTATCTCTTCCCCCGCACACCCTCTCCCTCACCCCGGCCCTGCCCACGTCCCCCCTCTTCCAGGTCTTTTTCCTGCTGGCGTTTGCTGGTCAGCAATAATCAAAAACCACTTTCTGTGGGCTGGATTAGTTTAGCGCCCCCCCTCAATGCCCCCCCCCCCCACTCTCCCTTCTCCAGCTTAGCCCACTGGACCAGGGCAATGTGTATGTGTGTGTGTGTGTGTGTGTGTTTGTTGTGGGGGGATGGGTCGCTGAGCGTGCGTGTGCACACATGTGTATGTTGCAGGTTCCATGCACATGTATTGACAGGGGTGTGGGGGGGGCCGGTGGTTGAATGGATGTGTATGTGTTAGGGGGTAGTGGCCGTGGTGGGGGGGGGGTGTCTTATCAGGACTCTGCTTCTGGAGACAGACGCACGGCAGGAACGATTGCCTCCATACACACCAACATGCGCACGCACCCACACACACACTTTGACAAAAGGGTCTGGCAGTAATGTGATAATGCCAGGGCGAGCGGGTAGCCGGCGAGTGAGGGAGGACACAGCGGGGGTTTGTTTTGGTGGAGGCAGGACAGGACAACACATCATCAGACCTGTGTCTAGAACAGAAACCACACTGCCTCTCAATGCACGACTTTATGAGAGATTAAAAGACAGGAACAGGAAAGAGAATTAGACCTGGACACACTGATCCCACGGTGCTCACACTGAACCTACCTGTTGTGCACAGAGATACAAACACACACTGGACCAACACTCACTGCTCGTTGTGGTTGTATATGACCACACGTAAAGGATACGTGGGTATCGAACTGACGCAGCAATAAGAAAATACTAAATGGTAAAGTTGTGAGGAAGGTAGATATTGAGGTGTGTAGCTAATGTGTTAACTGACCAGTGAAGTCCTTCATTCTAATCTGGTTTTGAAGTCGCTCCAAAGATATTATATATACAGTATTCACACATTTGCGACTTTATAGATATGAAGAAAGAAATTGTATATGATAACAGGATTTTGGACAAGAGGGGAGACGGACATTGATGTGAGACGACACATCTCATCTTTCGCTTGGTCTCGTCCTTCCTTTGACTTTCTACTTTTCTCTTTTACAAACACATCAGTGTGCACATGAACACACACACACATTACTCATGCTTTCAGTGGACTCCTCCATCAGGGGCCTTCTACTGTACCTTGATTTCAGAGGGGGACAGTTTGTCTGTCCTCCTGCCGCTGTCTGAGGCGTCCTGGTTCTTCTTGTTGAGGTAAACTGCAGCCACTTGGTTGTGATCCAGGAAGGAGAGCAGGATCAGCCTATCACAGAGCACCGCTGGGAATGACATCATCACGTACACATCACTTAGTGTCAGGATTCAAATCAAATACAGTTTATAATTTAACTTTAAAATCCAAAGAGTGTCTGGAATTAAAATGTGATTAAAAGTGAAATTAACCGATTTCTAGAGACTTTCTTCCTCGTGTCTTCTTTCCCTCTCTTCACTTTTCTTTCCATCTAGTTTCTCAGTCTCTTCCCTTCACCCCCCCCCCCCCTACTCTCTGTACCTCCTTCCTCCCCTGTTCTCTCTCTCTCTCTCTCTCTCTCTCTCTCTCTCTCTCCTCCCTCCTGTCAGAGCACTGAAGGCTCTGAGACCTTTTTGTGGTGGAAACTTGATCCTGTTCAACTCTTCAGGAGCTGCGTGGAAACGCTGATTAGCAATTAAGCCCCCCTCTCCTTCAAATTAATCTGTTTATGAAACCAATTAAATGGAAAGGAAGGGGGGGCTGCTACACATGTCTCTCAGATATCCTGCTTTGAGTTGAACGAGTAAGGCTGCACCCCGAGATTTAGAAATCTAACCGGCAATTAACCACGGCATGTGTGTATTTATAAATGTGTGGGTATTGGTATGATTACACTTCAAATCATCCTGGTGTGTGGAAATTTCAAATTAATATGCAAATATTCAGGAGGGAAGTGAAACACTGCAGCAAAACAGAGAGAAACTAGCATCTTAAATCAGGTCAGTCGAGTCTCTGTCCCTGTGCTGAGGCCGGATTATGAAGCATTTGTAATGAAAACTGGTCCAAGGCTTAAACCACTCCAAAATACGGCCATTAATGTTTCAGCAGCTTCTGCGAAAACAACGCTTAATGCAACAGTAAGCGTCTTTGTAATAGATTACAGACAAATCAAGTTAAATGCAGTTTAGTATTGATCTCTATGGGTGTCTACGGGATTAAGATTAATCCCATTCATTCCCAAATGAAGGATATGAAATCAGGCTGTGACCCAATCTGGGACCAGGTGGCTGATTTGGCATTAAGGGCCAGACCTTCATGACCCACCGCGGTACACCCCCGAGAACAAACACACACATACACACCCACACAAACACAGACACACCCACACACCGGCACTTTCATGCACAGATAGCTACATATACATATATACATGCAAGCCTCGAACCATGCTTCACACATGCAGTGCCTCACAACATTTCAACTTGCAAATTTGCAACCACATGCATAAAACAAAGCAACCACAAATCAAAGCAAACACACAGTCTGACCTCACATACACACACGCACGCTCTGTCCTACACACACACACACACACACACACACAAAGATAGTCGCCTAAATCCATTTAATGCCATCTCCTCAGCAGCATGTTGACATAAGAGGCCAATGGGCTTAACTAAAGCACATTTAAACATGGGTAAATGAAACCGGCTATGAAAAATCACTTAAGGATGCTTAATCGTGGAGCATATGCACAGTTTGGCCCAGCCGGCAGCCAGAGGAGGCTGCTGTACTTTGATGGTGTAAAATATATGTAATCTGCAGCTCTGCATGATGCAATCTGAGCTCATGGAAGGAACACGGACGTAACCGGCATTGAGGACGGAAAGTTTAAGAGAGGAGAGTAAGCCGTGCTTTGTCACATCGTGAAACAAAGAGCCGACCTGGCTGCTGCTCATTGGCCGACTCAGTGAGGCTAACACACAAAAAGACACATCAGACCAAACAGCCACTTCAAACCATGCAAATATAGAAAAGGGATTTTCTTCAGCGTTTATACACCGACGCACTTTGGCTTTAGAAAGTTTCCAAACCCTGTTCAGAATTTTCTTCAATACTTCTCCGTCATTACATAGTGACTTCAGTTTTAATCCTTTAGTTGATTAAAAGGAAATCAATTTATACTATTTGCTTATTCCAAGTTCTCACATAAGAACTTGATTCTTACTTTTTGTTTATAACATGAATGTAAACAAATACTTTTTAATCATCTCTACTTTTATCACATCCTTTGAGTGTCATACTGAATTATCAATTCAACAAATCACACTAACCGTACTTATGCAATGGTTAGGACTGGTTTTCCAGGTTTGGGTAAGTTGGTTTTGAGAGAAAACCCTCACACATCAACTGGTTCTATATTAGACGCCATGTATACATGTTCTGTTCCCTCTTAGTTTGCTTTTAATGCTTTTAAACCGACTCTCTCTCAGAATCACACCTTTGCAGCTGCAGTTCTCATTACATGGCTTGAACTGGCAGCGACTCCTCCCTCGAACAGGCCTCAATGAAAAACCAGTACTTTCTTGTGCAAGTCCTTTAATGTGTTCGATGCCAGTATCTTGTGATGTGTCATTAATCGACTCTATAACTGCTCTGAGACAAACCAACACTTAAAAACAGTTTTGGGTTCTGCTCACCACAAAACTTGTCATCTGTCATCACCCCTGTCAGAGCGTGTTCTTTGGAAAGCTACACTCTGTCCTCACAAACCTGTAATGATGCTTGAGAACAGTCTTTGTTCTTCTCTGTGACCACGTCTCTGCAAACCAGAGCCAGCAGCATTAATAATAAGTGTTTGTACATCGTGGAATATATTTGAACGTTTGACATTACTGAGGTGCAGTGCAAAATTCACACACTGCAATTATATACAGACAATAACAAGTAACTTCTAACACTGTCACAACACTGCACCAGTCACTTCCTGACTTATCATAAACTGTTTCAATAATGTAAATGTGTTGAACGATGTGATCTGCTCTGGCTCTGGCATTGTCTCAAGCTAATTTAACAAGTGACAGATGTGAGAACAGCCTCTAACCTCGCTCCCACCCCCACACCCACACCCACACACACACACACACACACAACCACACAAAATCCCCGGAACCCAACCTCTCACAACCATTACTCTAATAATTAGTGCCTCTAAGGCTTTGAATGGAGCGCAGTGGGAGGTGAATGAGTGTGTGTGTACTTGGGTGTGTAAGTGTGTTCCTAAGTATGTGCCAAGGTGTGTGTGTGCATGTGCACACTAGTCTCTGTGCATGTGTGCATCTAAATAAAAATGGACGTACAGTAAGTGCTTGTTGGTCGACATAAAAAAAAAAGAGTGTGTGCACTTGTAATTACATATGTATTTCTGTGAGAATGATTGTGTGTATGCCTGGAAGTGTGTATGTGAGAGAGCATGTGAAGGGTTTTGTATGTGTTGGAGTGTGTGTG
The DNA here is from genome assembly GCF_947347685.1 of Pleuronectes platessa. Lineage (NCBI taxonomy): Eukaryota > Metazoa > Chordata > Actinopteri > Pleuronectiformes > Pleuronectidae > Pleuronectes > Pleuronectes platessa. The sequence goes on from NC_070637.1 coordinate 25,242,083, forward strand.
AGTGTGTGTGTGTGTGTGCACTATGGGGGCTTTATCAGGTGTCTAGAGACACTGGGCGGAAGTGGGGGGGGCGGTGTTATGAACAAATAATTGATACAGAAAGAAAGAAATAATTAGCAGATTTGGGCCGGTGTCCACGGCCCCTTATTCTCTCCTGCCAGGTCTGCCGAGCGAGAGAGAGGTCTGCCGAGCGCAGTGCGGGGGGGGCGGTACTCCCTGGAGGAACGCGCGATGGAGGAAAAACACTGATGGATGCTCTTAAGGGAAGGCCCCTGGACACACACAGCACAAAAGGATTTGCCCGCAATTAGCTTGCAGAGTCGCCACGCTCACCTGTGGCACCTGCGACGTGTGTGAGTCGGCACTTGGGTGAGTGCGACTGTTTGCTTGACAAAGTGCTGAGGAGAGTGGTGTGTGTGTGTGTGTGTGTGTGTGATTCAGTGCATGTATGTGTAGGGTAGATGTGTGGTGAGCAGGTGTGAGCACACAGACTGTGCGACATGCGTGTGTATGTGTGTTTTGTTGATGGTTTCATGGTTTTAAAATATAATGCAAGACGTTTGAATGCAAACGTCTCTGCCTGTTTGTGTGTGACTGAGCACGGAGGTTGTTGGAGCGGCCGTGGAGACAATGATGTTTGTGTCCTTAAATCTGCTTGAAGCACAGAGAACCTCTTGAATATTTAAGGCACATCTAAAACCATCGTTTCCCTCTTTATTGTGATAATAGACATGTCAGTTATGCAGCAGCACAAATTAGCATCAGCGGCACAAAAAGTAACAAAAATCTGTCACAATGTCTCAACAGCACTGGATGCTGTTGAGACATTGTGACAGATTTAAAACATGTTCAAGCAAATAAACACACACAGTGTTTGTCAAAGGAGAAGAACAAGGTCCCTCGCTCCCTGAAGCTAGATGGAGAGTGTGTGTTTGTGTGTGTGTTTGTGTTTGGTGTGTGTGTGTGTGTACTAACCATCAGTGATTGTGTTGGCTGGTAGTCTGCCCACCAATGTGCGGTCTATGCACACTTGTTTAAGTTGAGGTCCATTTAGGTTCAGAGTCACCAGCACTCCACTACGCAGCATCAACTGCAGGGTTGAAACATAAAACACACACACATACACACACAGACACACACAGATGACAAATATGACAGCGATTCAGTGGTAAAAGTAGCTCGAACCAGTTCAAATACAGGATATTCAGACTCAGAGAAGCAAAAAGGGAGTAAATGTATGAAACTACTGTGTATTGTGATTTAGCATGTCAAGCCTCTCAGTCCTGGATCCCATGGATCTCTTCTTGAGTTGTATTCATCTAAGACGTGTCTGAATTCAGAGGGATTCGAATGCTGTCCAGAAAAATCAGTGATACTGTTTAGTATAAATGAAACTGATTTGACTTCGGCAGCCAAGCAGGGTTCTCAGACTCATCTGAATAACACAGTCACTATTTAATAACCTGCTTTAAGCAAGACCGGTGACCAATTCATACAAATCAAACATTACACACATTCAAAAAGGGAGAAAATTGCCTCAAGGGATCAAGAAGTGTCAAGTTATAATTATTCTGATGTTGATTTAGATGTTTCCTATTTGATTTAATTGATTCAAAGTTCTTTATCTGAGGCCGACCAGGGGACATAAAATCACCTCCTGCCACTACCTAAAGCTCTGTGTGTGTATGTGTGTGCTTGTGTGTGTGTCTGTGTGTGTGTGTGTGTGTGCAGAAGGTGGTGGGCTGAGGAGGGTGTGTACCTGGCAGCAGTTCTTGTTTCGCCATCTGGTGTGAACACAGGTGTTGGTCTGCAGCAGCTCCTGAAAGAGCGTGATGGATAAACAGAGAGAGAGACAGTGAGAGGTCGAGAACAAACGGAGGTGTGCACGAGAAAAAACACATCTGAACACAGACGAGGGTTTAAACATGTAATAAAACCTTTATTGTTATGTTGGGAAAGAGAGCAGGTAAAGTGAGTCGGCTTCCGATGTGATTATTTTGTGTAACAATTTGAGAAGTTTCCGTCTTTTTGCGATGCCAGTGTCGCTCATTCTTACAATAATCATCTCGGGGGTAAACTGTGCTGGACACTTGCCTCCACAGGTGGCCACTGCAACAGTTCCTGCTCGAGGAGGGGTGGAAGAGAGTTGAAAGAGGATGCAGGTAAGGACTGCTTGTGTGCTTGTGTGTGTGTGTGTGTGTGTGTGTGTACGGTCGGTCATTCCTGCCACATTCCAAACCCAGCTGGGGTGATTGGATGGGAGGAGAGAGGGATGGAGAGGGAGGAGGAGGGAGGGCTGTGGAGGTGAGCTGGGGTGTTTCTAGTTTCAGACAATGGTTACGGGTGAGAGGAGGGAGATGGATGGGTGGAGAGTGTGTGTGCCTGTGTGTGTGTGCGTGTGTGTGTGTGTGTGTGTGTGTCAGCCACAGACAGGTTCCAGCAAACAAAGCTAGGTCTGTACTGCCACAAGTACAGAGGGGAAGGGAGGGGGGAGGAGAGGGTGGAGGAAAAGGGGGATGAATGAAAGGAGAGGAAGGGAAGGAGGAGGAAGACGAGGAGGGGAGGCCGAGAAGGGATGAGGGGGCAGCCTGCAGCCCCCTGATCCCCTCAAATATCCCCGTCGATGACAGAGCTCGGCCAAAAGAGAGGTGATGAGAGAGGAGCGGGAGAGAGGAGAACAAACAGGGACGACAGGGAGAGTGAAGGCAGCGGGAGAAAGGAGAGAGAATGCCCCTATTTGTTAATCAATCGGCCGTTTCGGAAAGGGAAAACTCCGAAAGTCCCCAGAGGGAGGAAGAAGACGGGGGGAGACCGGGAGGTGGTGGTGGGGTTTGAACAGAGTAGGCGGGTACCTCCAACTCCTTCAACGAATCGCGTAGCTTCTCTGGTCGGTGGTTCCTGGGGGTCCACGAATAGCCCCGAGCTAAATCAACGAGAAGAACGGGAAAGAGGATGAGACTGGAACTTTTAAATATAGACACAGGAGAAAAGGGAAAAGCTACTCGTGGGAATTCAGGTGCCAGGAAAAGGGTGAAAGGGTTGAACTTCATATCTGGGTTGAGATCTGAGCATGAACTGGGGGCAACTGGGCAACAAAGGGTGGTGACAAGTCCGTCAGGTGGAAGGAAGAGATGCAGGTAACATGAGGGAGACGTCTCAAAGTGAATCTGATCAGTTCAGGAATGTTTATGCAGAATAATAACTGTGTTTTAAGAGTTTAGAAACTATGGATCCATTTAGACTCGAGTCCCAGTAACTGTTGGTCAGAGGAAAATATCTTGATCGTCAATTATTAGGCAAAATCCTATGGTTTTTACATTGCAGCTTTCTCAGTACTCAACAGTGTCTTTAAATATTTACTTATGTGATGTTTTTATAGGGAAAAGTAATATCTATCAACCAATGTTCATCTCTAAAATATAAATAAAAAACTAAATGTAAAAGTCATGATTCTACAGAGAAACTCAACCTCCTACTGCACATTCACACAATCACATTTCTGACCGCTGTGTCCCTAAAGCAGAAACACTCTTTACACCTGCAGCTCACAGATTGATGCAGGGCTGCACATATAGAGAGAGGAAATATTCTAATGGAAGAAAAATGTGCCTTCAAAACACATGAAGTCGTGGAAGAGAGGCGAGCAGTTAATCGAGAAGACTTTCGCCGCTTTGGAGTTATCTCCTGAATGCAACCTCTCCGTCTGGAGCACGTATCTCAACACGCTCCACAGCGAGGCCACTTCCTTTTAATTTCCCTGCCGTCCCTTTCCCCCGCAATATCTAGTGGTTAAACACAGGGAGGGAAGGTAACGGCTAATTGAATCTGTGCATGTGCCTCACATGTGCATGAAGTTCAGTGGGAGAAATAGAAAGGGGGGGGGGGGGGGGGGGGGGGGGGGGAGAAGGCACTGCTGTTTTCAATACGGTGCCATCACTCTCCTACTGTTTATTTTATAGTCTCCCTTCTCATCTCCACCGAAACAAACCATTAAGGAGTGGGATTCTCTATTAAGAAGGAGTGGGAAGAGGAGGTAAATAGATGAATGCAAATCAGGGAGGAGGGAGGGGGTGAGGGGTAGGGAGGGGGGGGGATGAGTGTTCGTCTCCTGATAAGAGTGTTTGTATTCCACTACCGGGTGAGAATCAGAGAGTACGAGGGGAGGAGAGGGAGGGAGAGATGGAGAGAGAATAGAGCAAGTAGGACAGTTGACTGACTAGGACGATTTCAGGGAGATGGTCATCCACACATATACACACACACACACACACACACACACACACACACACACACACACACACACACACACACACACACACACACACACACACACACACACACACACACACACACACACACACACACACACACACACACACACACACACACACACCCTCTCTGTTGGAAACTTACCATCACAGAATTGGAGTTTCTCATTGTAGTAGTGATGCTCCAGGGAAACGGCTGCGGGGGAAATAAAGAATGGAGGTTTTGATTTGGGATACTCTCGGTATGAGAGGAGCATTGTGTGCTTGTTGTTGTTTTCTACACACGATGTAGATTAAGAGGAGCAGGAAACTAAGCTGGAGATGACACGTCTCCCTCAACTCCAAGGGGCTGTGTTGGCAAAGTGTAACCCACAACAGTGGCCCATGGCACGGTCACCAAGAGCAAGAAAGTGGCCAGTCTGGTGGCCGGCCTCTCTGGCAGGCAGCAACACCTCCAGGATTAGTAGTATTAATCAGATAAGGGGGTGAGGGGCCAGACAGGCCCAGACATGGGCACCTGCTCTGGGGCTGGGTGGGGAAGGCTGGAGGGAGGGAGGGCAGGGCGGGGGGCTGGCAGTGGGGGTACCCTCCTAGTCGCTCCAATGAGCCTGGGTCTCCCTCTGGTGGGGGGATGTGGAAGTATCAGAAAACCAATCAGAGTGACAAACAGTAAGAGAATCCTTACACTTTCCAGTTTATTAGGTACAAATAACTAAATCCTACCTATATGAAGGCTATAATGGTCTTAACCCTGCCTAATTGATATCAATAGTCTAGACAATATTATAGAAACATTTAAAAGTATTCCATCCATGCATCTGGGGGCTGGGGATGGGGGGGGAAACACCAGGTCGCCAGCACATCGCAGGACCAACATATAAAGTCAATATAGAATATCCACTCAACCTGACCTTAGTCTGCGTGACTTTGGACTGTGGGAATAAAAAAAAAGCATACAAACTCTACACAGAGACCCAGCACAAACTTTCTACCAGTATTATGCAACACAAGTCTATGGCATCACAGAAACCAAAACTAAATCTTAATACAACCCCTGTGGGGTCCCAGGCTGCATTAGGTTAAGATAGGTGTTCCTAATAAACTGGAAGAAAACATTTCCTCCTGCTTAAGGGGCCTGGAGACATATGACCTCAATCACCTCCTTACTGTAAGTGACCAAATGTCAAAGTAACAACTGTTTCTGTTACTGATGATTATTAGTTATGAATAAAGAGGAACACTGATGATCTGAAGCCACGTTTCCAGAGGTGTTTTGTTTTTCACAGCCTGACTGAGCACATGCTCCACTTTGTTGAAGCTGAACGCCACAGTGCCCCCACAAAATATCAAACACACACAATTTACTCTAATCCAATGTAATCTACTGTATTTGCAGTGGAATCATGACCCGAGCTGTCGTTACACTACTGTGTGAAAATGTTGTGATACTTTTGGATGGTGATTCTGCTCCGTCTCACCCCTCCTCCTCCTCCTCCCTCTCTCCTCCCTCCACTCTGATATCAAGCCACACTTTAGTAATCCTCCAAATGAAAGGATTTGGAGAGAGAGCATCGTCTCCCCACTGAACATTGGAATGAAAGAGAAGGCAGCTTCTCAGATGAGAGAGACGAGAGAGAACCCCATGATATGAGAGGGAGAGGGAGAGACACAGAGACTGTACACAAAACCAGACGGATCAAAAATATACACGGTGAGAGAAAAAAGTGAGACAAGGACGAGGAAATAACGAGAGAGGAAGAAACGTGGCACAGGGACAAAGACAAAGGGGAAATAAAAGGAGACACACAAATAAAAACACACTAAACTGATGGAGGAAAATGAAACGGGCCTATGCACTAAAACAACGCACAATGCTACAAAGTGGGTTTCCATTTCAATTTGTGCTTAAGAGTGGAAATGCCATAAATACAATTTGCCAAATCATATTAAAGCATAACTGACTTGGAAAAAGTTGGTGACTCATGACATCTTACACGAGACATGTCAGAAATTACCTCGTGGATAAAGTTGTGCATGTAAGTGTTAAAGAGCCAGAACAGAGTGAGCATTGGACTTTGTCAGTTGAACATAAACACAAATATAGATTAATGGAAACATTTCTCCATATCTGCTGCATGAGCCAATTAGCAGAGTTCATTATATTGACTTGATGAGTTCATAATATGCCAATGTTGTGGTTAACTGAGGGAATTATACTGGTCTGTTCTGTTTACTCAGCGCTGTCGGCTACATGTAGTACTTATTATGTACTTTTGCCAAATGTATATCAAGCTGAAGTCACCTTCCTCTGAGCTGTAACTGTGGAATCAGAGTTATTTTGAAAACGGTCGATTTCTTGAAGATTTGTTCAAGCCTGCTCAGCAGAGTGTAACTCTCAGGGTGTGTACTGTGTATTAATATGTGTAATTCTCAAAAAAACGAATACAAATGCACAAAATAATTTGAAAAAAGAGCATCGGATGAGATGGCTCATCCCCACTGCTGTTGGGGACTGCAGGGGGGTGGGGGGGGGGGGCGATTTGAGCACTTCCTGATGGAAAGGGAAGCCTCCTGGCCTGAGGCAATATGAGGCTGGACTACGCGGGGCCTCTTGCTATGTGATCTGGGAGAAAGTCAACAGTTTAGTTTTGCTATCGCTGTGTGGCAGGACCCCGGGTCAACAGGAACACAGGGTAAGAGATAGAACCTTGGAGGCCTAATAACCTGTGTGCATGTGAGTGCATGTGAGTGTGTGTGTGTGTGTGTGTGTGTGTGGTATGTGCATGAGTAAATAAAGGTTTTAGGGTGTAAATCCTACATACTAATAGCCTCTGTGTGGACAAGTGTATGTGTGGTTAACGGGTGTAAGACGTAGGCGAAATAGGCAGGACCATTAATCTGTGTGTGTCTGTGTGTGTCTGTGTGTGTGTTTATATCTTATGTGAGCTCAGGGGGCGGCAAAAATCTCTTCTTCACATATAAGGAAATCCCATACATTCCCAAAACAAGACAAATGCAACTTATCTTAAACACAAACAGACATCCAATATAAACACTATTTACCTGGCTCTCCTTTATCGTGGTACTGATAGGTGCCAATATCTGTATCTGAGGGGCGAGAGAGAGAGGGAGAGAGAGAGAGATGAGCATCTTGCTGTCAGGGAAGAAGCAGAAGACAGATCAGCAATTTCGCACCATGGGATAAACAATCACTATCAGCCAGTGGCCTGTCCCGTCTGCCAGCACCACAGTTCAGATAAGACCCAGTGAGGGAGGAGGAGGTGGGAGGGGGTCCGAGTCAAAATGGATGGGTGGGGGGGCAGAGGGGTATTAATAAAGACGGGAGTGTGCCTCAACCCACGCCACCTGAGGGACAGACGCAGATTTACACACATGCACCATATACATTTAAAAGTAGACACACAGACTGAGCGGGCAGCAAATATATACAGCATGTCCAACATACACACACACACACACACACACACCCACACACAAACAAGTGCAAATACTGATAGATACACACACACACACACACACACAAATTGCTGAGCTGAGCCTTTTTTTGTCAGTGTTATTCCTGCAGGCCCAAAACCATAAGCAGCCAGACTCGGATTCGCACAACACATCGTTTCTTTATCGCTCCGCTACTGTTGCTGCCGCTGCTGCTGCTCCTGAGGCCAGGTCACACTAATACAACCAGAGAGCTGATGGCAGACACGCAAACAAGCACACACACACACACACAGACACACACACACACACTCTGCACCTGGATACAGATGCTCTCACAGCTCTGTAAGTTACTCGTGTTTGCAAATTGAGATTTAGAAGTAGGAAACAAACCTGCAGATGGATTCTGTATTTGTACCAACAAATTTTCCCAAACACACACACACACACACACACACACACACACACACACACACACACACATACACACATACACACACACACACACACACACACACACACACACACACATACAGTGGCTAAGGGCTGTGGAATCTGTCAGTTGTGTTATGCAGCTGTACAAACTCTACACATTTGTTACAGAGAATTATAGAACCTGCTTCTGTGAATCTATATTTTTGTTTTCTAGGTGGATGTACACGATGTAAGGAAGCTGGCGATAGGGAGCGTCACACCTCAGCGACCAGGCCTCGTCCCTCACATGTATCCATCCACATTTTTCCAAGATAGCGGAAGACACACAAACACACACACACACACACACACAGCAGGAAAACAACAAACAAAAAAGGATATGTCACCGTCTCCAAGGATATACAAGCTGTCATACCTCCGTGTATACACATAAACACGGGCGCACACTTTCACACAACACACACCACAGTCAGCCTCAGAGAGACACTATCTTTGTCTATAGCTCAGCAGACTGTGAACGACAAGACAAAATGGAAGGGAGGAGAAAACAAGAAAATGGAGAAAAAGACGGAGGAGATGGACTGATAGCTGGGGCAGAGAAAACACACAAAAGTGGCAGAAAATTCAAAGTTGCACTCGGCTCACTTCGCCCAAAACTGAACCGGTGAGCATATCTCAGTGCATAAATGTTGGTGACGTGCAGATTCTTATTCAGGGAAGCTTCTGATTAAATATCATATTCATTCTGCAGCAGGTCATCGACTACAAAACATCAGCCTGGTTATAAAGAACTATCGACTATGACCAACAAAGAGTCTGATCAGGGTCCTGATCTAAACATAGTGGAGTAAGTCTGTGTACTTAAACAATTCTGAAACTTTGCCTCCTCCTTGTTAGTGGATGGGACAAAGGACCAATTTGGTTTTAATTAAGTATTTGATGCTAAAACAACGGGGTGAAAAATCATGACTGACAGCTGAGACTCTTATTGGTTGAGCAGAACCCAGATACTGTGGCTCCACATCGTGATCGCTATTGCGAGGCGTCCATCTTTCATACATTTGGTAAACAGATGTGGTAAAATCATAAAGAATCTCATGTATACATCAACATCAGAAGCAAAACAATTCTAAGAGTGCAAAGAGAAAGTGAAAAGTGACATGGTGAGAATTGGTGTTGACTGAGAGTCAGACTGTGAAAGTAAGATGTGCGGAGGTGATGGAGGAGGTGTGAAAACAAAGTGAGCGATGACAGAAAGAGGCCGAGCAAGACAGAGAGAGAGGACAGACAGACGGGAGAGAGGCGGAGCACTATTGAGAGGGAGGGAGATGGAACATGGTGATAAGGGGCTACCTTTAACTTGGAGTGTGCTCTTGGTGGACCACAAGTGCAGCTCAGCCAGGCAGAACGCCATCTGACGGAGGAGTGAAACCCGAGTCTGTGGAGAGAGGAGGAACAAATGAAAGATGGAGAAAGAGACAGGGCAGACCAAACACCACTACAGATGTGTATCTCGGTGAGACGACATAATAGATTGACCTAAATGTGCCTGAAGGGTCAAACACAGCTCGTATGTAGGTATACATGCTTACACACATGCCAACTTGTATGACAACTGGGTGTGACGGCCTCGCTGAGCACAGACAGGGACAATACATTTCATTTTCCACATCTTCAAGTGTCGTACAAATAACAAAGCACAACAAGGACGAGTTCCGAGTCATTTTGAACCTTTATTATGGACAATAAAGATAAAATGAAAGAGAAACACTTTTTCCATAGTGATTGTGACATTAGAAACCCTCACTCTAATAATAGGATTATGAGGTGTTCTTACTAACTGTGCTGCAACTTCCTGTTCCCGTTGTACCTGTCATACTCATAAGTGAGACCTCGTCTGTAAATGCACATTTTGACCCCAAAAAAGAGGCAAACTACAAACATTGTGACAAAACGTCAGACAGACACGCAAATGAACTCCAACTGACACCGAGGCAAGGTCACGGCGGCGATGCCTTGTTCACACATCACAGGTGAGCAGTGACGGACACACACTTTGGAGCTGACAGCTCAGACAAAGCCGCCAGCATTCTTTGCATCAGCTAATGAACACGGAGCAGGGCTGTGCAATGCGCTGGAGGCCCCTCCTTCTTCATTACAGTTGTTATTTTCTCTCCAGTCAGTTAACTCTGGTTCCTGGGGGCCAATAGAGGGTCACATGCGAGGGCAGAGGCGGGGGGGGGGGGGGGGGGGGGTCACACTAACCAAAGGGCCTTGTAAGGGAGTTCATATAACCTTTAAAAAAAAAAAACAGGTCAACGTGAGTTCAATACAAATTCTATGTTTTTAGAAAGGTTTGAAAGTTAGTTTTTTGGGAGGGAATCACTGAAACTGGAATAAATAGCAACTTTGACATGTGTGATTTATTCCGATCTTTTTTACACATTAGATCATCATATCATATCTTCCTTTAATCCTTAACATGTTTTCTTACCACACCAGAACAAAGCACGGAGACATGGCACAGCTTTTAATGTTCTTTGTGCAACTACTTGTCTGAATTTGATAATCTGGGATCATGTCAATCTCAATATTACCAATTTTTAACCTTAACCCTAACCCAATTCATGTCACATGTAAAACTCATATTTCTTTCATTCAGAACCCTATCTTAAATAGATAAAAACTAAACAATAACAGATTATTAGTTTGGTTATTCTATGATGTCCAAGCTAAACCGATGGTGTAAATCCTGTTGTCTTTATTTTGTAAGAACAGGAAATAAACAAACTGGAGCTTAGGTTTCCCACATCACCCAAATTCCCCTGACCACATCTGTGTTTTATAGTTTTAACCATCATAGTCTGAAGCATAATTGTCGTGCAAACTGAAAAATCCTTTCCAACGTAAAGGAATATTGTTGTTTTGTCCTACGTGTGATGGAGACATATCAGTATTAAGTAGTGTAAGAGAGGAGTGGACGTTCCACACTGTCCAGAGCTGTCTCTCTGTATAGTGGAGCACAGCTGGAGCAGTGATGCTGTGCTGGCTGTTCCTTCCTGTATCTTTGCAGCTGCCTCCCTCCGTCCCTCCATCCACTCCCGCTCTTATTTTCTCTCGTTAACGCTGAGAGGGGACTCTCTCTTATCTTTCCCCTCTTGCTCCTTGTGGTGTGGGATGGAAAAAAAAATCTAATTTGTCACTAAACCCCCAAAACTAAAAGTCCCAACGAAAATACACATAGATAACAGTGGGTGCCATGGAAACGCCTGGGCTAGCATGGCAGGGCAGCGTCGGCGAAACGGGTTTACTGACATAAGAGGATTCTCTCATCCTCTTCTCGGAAGTCAGCCCTTTTGGTTGGAAAACCTCATTTCAGCAAGCTTTCATTTGTTATTGCTGGTGCGGCTAACCTTAAAGTTGAGAGTGTGTTCTGTGCAGCTGTAGAGGTCACAGCAGAAGAGAAGAAACAAGGGGTCTGACGGAGACACGGAAAATCTGACAGCAAATTGGTGAAAGTGGGTTTGACCACGCTGCTGTGTGGGTCCATGATGAATGAATGTTTTTGGGCAGCAAGTAAAAAGAGCAAGAACAGAACCTGCAGGTGAGTTCAGTCTTCTGTGCCTGATGAGCTGCGTTCTGTCACTGGTTCTTGAATCAGATCCACATCTGAAGAGGCTTCTGATTGACTTTGATCCTGTTCTGGCTAAGTTCCCATCACACAGTGGATCCCTGAACTCCACAGGGCATTCAGCCATGCTGAGTGGGATTCCAAACTGTAACACACAGTTCAAAGGGAACTGGGAGCTGACCAGCAGCTCATCAGGGATCACGCCTCACTGACTGGAGCAGCAGAAACACAACTAAAAACAACTTAGCTTACAATGGAGGATATATATTAATATATGTATATCATATGTATATATTAAGTATATATACTTTTCTCAGTGATGTACAGCACATTCACACACACACACACGCACACACACACACACACACACACACACACACACACACACACACACACACACACACACACACACACACACACACACACACACACACACACACACACACACACACACACACACACACACACACACACACACACACACACACACAGAGGTCCTGGACATCTGCCACACTCATTCTGATTTGCTGGTTGCTGTTGGTTACCTGTCCCCCCACAGAGCTTTGTGTGGGGGGTGGGGGGGGGGGGGGGGGGGGGGTGTACAGAGGGCTGGGGTTGAGGGGGGGGCAGAGGTGGTCTAGGTTATTGTCGTCTTTACACAAGTAAAGTAGCTGCTTTAACATCAAACGAGGTGTGTGGGGGGTGGGGGGGGGGCACACATTCGACTCCTCTTTCAAAGACAGTCCACAGGAACTACAACCTTGTCTGGTCCCTGCATCTCTTCCTCTGCTCCTCTTTCACTGTCCCCTCTGGGTGGCTACAGTGAGAGAGTGTGTGTGTGTGTGTGTGTGTGTGTGTGTGTGTGTGTGTGTGTGTGTGTGTGTGTGTGTGTGTGTGAAAGGAGGAACAAGAGCAACAGAAAGTGCCTTCATACGATTGGATAGGTGTCCTGTGTGTGCTCGACAGAACGTTGGTGATAGAACTTTAAGTAAATATTTACTTGTTCTCGACGGACGCCCTTCTGAGAACTCTCTCACTCTTTCTCGCTCTCCACAGAAGTCAAACATGAAGACACGTATATAAGCTCACAGAATCTAACTGAGCTTTTGTTCTATAGATGCCATGTGTATACACTGAGACGACTCGTGGGTATACAGGTGAGTATACAGCACAAACTTGAAATAACTGTTGCCTCTATATCCTGTCCCTGATGGAGGAATGACATATCCTGACCTTTCGACAATCAAACATTATGGTAAATTAACAGCACCACACCGAGGATGAAGCTTTGCCCATATTTGTTATTTTAAATCTTCAGAATGTTGAAAAGAAATGTCAAAATTAAAGCAAGAGCAATTGTCTCCAAATGTAAATAAATCCACAAGAGTCTCTGAGATCTAGATGTGCAACATAAACACGTTTACCTCCTGAAACAAACAGAAATAAATACTAGGATAAAATCTATATCAAAACAATTTAATTGGAATCATAATTGATGAATTAACTGAATCATTAAACCCACAGTTCATGATTTCTGCCGATGTATTGAACATTAATATTTCAGGAAAGCATTTTTCATTGTGACCTCTCAAACTGAGTTTATTTTGTTGCACCATGAGGATCGTTGCACAGGTTATTGTGGGAGATATGGGGGGGGGGGGGGTAAAGAGAAACAGAAATAGAGTTGGTGGATTTAAGACATCTGAAATCTCTCATTGATTTTGCCCTATGAAAACTCTCCTTGGCCAAGGTGAGAGGAAAACGTATGGTGTGGCTGGAGGGACAAACATAGTGTCCCTATCACAATGCAGAGACAAGCTTATGATTTGATATCTGGAAGAGGTGGATGAACAATGCAGAGCAGCATCCCACATATATGCATCCTTTAAATATATATTCTCTTTATGTCTTTAAATTCAAACACCTCAAGTTGTGGCATGTGACTACAATCTAATAAAAATATGTGGTATCTTGATAAGATTTAATTTAACGGGATAACTTGGGATACTTACAGGTGTGTTGTTTACGCTGCAACCGATGTAAGTTCAAAAACAACTGTGGTCAGATTTCAGTGATCATCCCAGAGGTCGATGAGGGTCATGGTTCACATGTGAGAGAGAGAGAGAGAGAGAGAGAGAGAGAGAGAGAGAGGGACATGTCTGAGATGGAGGCCGGCTTAGAGACATTTTGTTTGACATTTCAAGAATCCTTTTTCACAGGTATGCACACACACTCTCTCTCTTCCCATCTTCCCATCTCTCTCACTCACACACACAGACACACAAACAGACACACAGACACACACACACACACACACACACGCCAGAGGCAGTGTTGTCAGCCGGTGCAGTGGTCCCATCACTGTGAGAAGAGTGATGTGGTAAATTACAGGGTTAAAGAGCTGCCATAGGGTGACTGACACAAGGCCATCACAGCCTTGCACCGTTCCCCCCGCACCGACACACACCGACACACCGACACACACACACTGACACACACACACGGCTCTGCATGAGTTATTCCTTCCTTTACCTTTTCTTGCCCCTTGTACCTTCACTTATCATCCCTCTGCCGACTTGTCCTGTTCCTTTTAAACTTTCCTTTTTTCCTCTTTCTTGTCTCCTGTGTTTTTTTCTAAGGTACCTGCTATTAGAAATACATTAAGCTCTCTGACCCTGTCTGCCTATTTCTTCCTCCTCTCTTTGTCTCGTCTCTCAAAGGACAGCAATGCGGTGCGTCTGATTCTCCCCTCTTTCTCTCCTGCACTTTTACTCCTCTCTTTATTGTCTCATCTCTCTAGGAAGAGAGCGTTTCAAATTTTCTCACTTCTTCCCCCTCGCACCGTTTATCTCCCGCAGACGCTCTCTCAGCCACCGCCGGGTCTTGTTTTGGCTCTCGGAGAGAAACTTGGAAAACATGAGGAACATACAAAGAGCGAGTGGAAAGTGCATCCCCTGAGAGAGATAGGTGAGGTAACAGTGTATAATTGTGAGGGTTTGAGCACACGTTTTCCAATCTGAGTCGTTCGAAGCTCAGTCACAGACTACATGAACACTCGTGTATCCAGTAAACACACTCTGGCATTCGAGTCAGTCCCATACCACATACACTCCTATCTCTCCCATGTCTGTTAGGTGAACTCAAACGGCACCACTAGCACATACGTATGCATGGGAAGGCATATGGAGTCCGATGCATACTCTCCTATCTTATAACCTTGTGATACCTGAGGAAATATACACGCGCACACATTTACATACATATGAAACCACGCAGTCAGACTCACACGGGCCCTTATCTTCAGTATATCCTTGAGGGAGAAGTCCTCTAGCTTCTAGTGTCATATCACAGCAGAGAAAGGTGGACAAATTCTGAACACACAAGATATGTCTCTGACGAACGGGGGGGAGATAATGAGGAGGAAAAACTGGATAAAACAAAAGAATTAAAGCTCTGAAAAGCATCTAATGAAACGGAGGACAAGCATCGTGGGAGGCCGGTGAACGCTGAGGGAACCGATAAGAAGTGTGTGTGTGTCTGTGTGTAGCAGACGAGACCTGAGCACACTCTCAGGAAAAGATCCTGTCACATCAACATATCAGCCAGTTTAACAAGTGAGGTTCATTCATGAGACAATCATTTAATAATGTAAATCATACTGCAACACATTAAGGATTTGGTCACCTCCACTATTGTACGGTGAAGTGTGCGATAACCACAGAACCCACATTGTAACATTTTAGGACATAGTGGATGTAATGTTGACGTGAGTCATAATCAGATGATAATCTGTAACGTGTAAATAATCGAAATATGAAGGGAATGTTCAATTAGCAGCTCAACTAAATCATAACCAGAGGAATGCCTGATTTGTCAATGTCAATGTTCAGATTGTGTTGTGACGTCTGGCAGCAGGGTACACACACACACACACACACACACACACACACACACACACACACACACACACACACACACACTCCCACAGACACATAAGTACAGTGTATCTTCTCATCTGTCCCATTATAAGACAGAAGGTTTGAAGGAGTAGAATGGAGGGTGGGCGAAGTGGCGCCAGGCAGCAGGCCGAAAACCCCTCTCTCTCACACACACACACACACACATACACACACACACTCGCACACACCCACACACACTTAACAGAGTCCCATGGGAGCCCATTCAGCTGTCAGTAGAGGAAGAATAAAGGTGATGGACAGGCAGAACAAAATGAGGTACAGGTAATACGATTCAAGAGAGGTGACAGGTACAGTCAATTTGCATGGGCATGCATATGTGTGTGTGTGTGTGTGTGTGTGTGCGTGTGTGTGCGTGGGTGTGTGTTTTACAGGACATGTCAATCAGCAGGAAAATGAAGCTGCAGTGACATGACCGCTGGGGAAGTCTCATTGTTGAATGATACAAGTGTGTGTGTGTGTGCGTGTGTGTGAGTGTGTGTGTGTGTGTGTGTGTCTGTGCAGTTGAAGTACCAGTTCATGTGTATAGGGTGTGTAGAGGTTAGGCGGTTGAAAAGTTCAGTCGTCCAGAGGAGAGAAAGATGGTTTCGCCCAAAAATGTAACTAAAAACACAAGTGAGGAGGAAACTGAAGTATTTATTCCAACATTACTTCGGATCTACTTTTCAAAGACAGACAATGATGCAGGGCTGCAACTTTTTATAAAATAAATCTAATCATTGATTGTTTTGCTTTAACTTGCTTCCTCTTCATCCATAGAGTTTTTGAGATAGACAATAATAATTGATATTTCCTCGATCAATTTAGTTATTTTCAAGCAGATCTCCTGTCAATTCTCTAATAAAATCATCAACTAATCATTTCAGCTTGACAATTTCTTTCTTTTTCAGGAATAAAGTTTGTGTGTAGGGATCGTATGCATCATTAATTTAACACATTTTCTGAAAGTTAAGATATTAATTTGTTAATTCAGTGGGCAGTGTGTGTGTCAGTGTATGTGTGTGTGTCTATGTGTGTGTGTGTGTGTGTGTGAGTGTGTGTAACAGAGGGAAGGAGAGAAAGACGGACTGAGGGAGACAGAGAGATGAGTAGGGGCTTTTCTAAGCAGATGTGTAAACGTCATTAGCGGAGGTAATGGAGGGGAGAGGGGGGGGGGAGAACCCTCCTCCAGCAGAGGTATTTACCCAACGCCTGGAGCAGAAACACAAACACAGCAGCAGTAATGACTGAGAAAGACGGGCAGGGAGAGAGACGCTTGCTGGAGAACCAGGTCTCGACTCGGCAGGAGATTTGTTGAAAAGAAGACAAATTGTAATCGAGAAGGAGACGTTAGAACAATCCAGTTCGGCAAAGTGAAACTGCATTTTCAAATTAAGCCAGGAATCCCCTGAACCAGCGGTGGTTGTGTTTCACTCCCATTCAGCTAATAGGTCTAATCCTGGCAAGTGTTTCACTGAAAGGCTCGTGCATCTGCCCCAAGGCAACGCCCAAGGGCAGGAAAGGCAATACCTCCACACCAGCAGCACAACCTCAGGCCGACTTCAAAGAGCTGCTCAGGACTCGGCGAGTCTCCGGTGTCCGTCCCCTGTCGCAGCCAAGGTGACACGTGTCACTCTGACCGGGGTTTGTTTATGTTGTTGGATTTTCTTCTTTTAAAGCTGTTTAGTTCCCTGTTGTTTGTCCCTCACCTCGTGACCACAAACACACGATAAAACACACCGATGGACCCACACAAACACCGGTGGTGAAATATGTCCATTGAAAACAATGAAAAGTTTAGTTTCTTACCTACGACAGAACCAAAAACTTTGTAAGTATAAATACACAGGTCAATTTTGGATGCCAAATATGTCAAACGGAGAATTTTATATATCATTAGTGGTCAAAATCTATTATTTAAGAACAAGGGCAGCAATATAACAAAAACAACAGTGTGTTATGGGTCTGTCCACGTTCTGTCTCAGCTGGAAGTTGTGTCCTCAGTCCGGTCAAATGTATCCACGGTTCACGGTCGGATATATTGTTCCTGAACCATGGGCAGGCAGCAAAGAGTACAAAAGCACCTGGACACACAGAGCTCAGATTCCACAACTGGTGTACACAACAAAAATACAACCACACACACACACACACACACACAAACACCTGTCAAGGGCTCAGGAGGATGAGGTCCTTTAAAGTTGTTCTCAGAGCCACAGAGAGAGATTGACCCTGGAAAAAGGAAAGGTCAGAATGATGTCCCCTGGACTTCTCAGTGGTCTTATTCCCCCGTCACACACTCACACACACCCTGTCCGTCACCTCCCAGACGAGGCCATGACACTTTGGACACCTCTCGACGGGCAGTGCCTCTCTCTCTCCCTCTCTCTCTCTCTCTCTCTCTCTGACAGGTTGACGTGGCACAGAGTGCTCGGACGTCGATGGCACCCGGACCAGAGGTCTGTTCTCGGTGCTGTGACCTCAGAGATAGGTGCCAGTGTCATGTCACCCTCCCCCCGTCCACAAGTTGAAATTAAGTCCTTTCTGAAAGTTGTAAATAATGGATTTCAATGGAAACCTGGTTATTTAACGGTCAACAGCTTTCATATAGAGACTATTTTCTATTCTTCCAGTGCAAAGGGACAAACCATGTTGGGTTAAATAGATGTTGAGTAGTTTTTCAACACTGTTAGTTCCACCCATGACATTTTATTTGCAGACGTATATTTAATGTAGTAGATTTGTAAGATTTCCACATACAGCAACAATAAATGCCAGGTTCTCGTGAACATATTGGCTGTTTTAAGGACAGACCTTTCGCTTCATTCCCCTTTGTTCCTGCATCCACCATCACCTGCTGAACCAAATGCCACACCAGTTATCTTTAAAATAGTAACATGGTACAAAGCAAGTTGGCTTATTAAACAATAAAACACAGATAAAGTTTGACCTTTGTACGTCGACAGTTTCCTGACACATTTTGAGCGTTTGGGAAAAGTTCTTCCCGTCAGCGCGGAGTCCAGTACTTTGTCGTTGGCAGTAAACGGGTCAAGTTAAGCTGCTGCTGAGGTTTGAACTCAGCAGAATGGAAGCATGAAATAAGACAATTGTGTGCATGTGTAGTACACGTGCACACACATGGCTGTTCTCCATCTGTCAGACGGCCCAAACATCCAGCCGAGCGTGACACCTGCCCCGTCCTGCCCAACACTCCTTAGAGAGCACAGGCAATGTGGAGCTGAATGGCAAGGCCTGTGCCCCATGACACACAAACACACACACACAAACACACAAAACTCCTGTCGGTGCTCTACTCCATTTGTACAGAACAAGTTCCTTGTTCCCTTCATTGTAAAGAAATACATAAAACTTCCTGTTTCTTTCTCTTCCTCCCTCTCTCTCTCTCTTTCACACACCCACACATACACACATAAAGGGGAAATTCTACAATGCTTATTTCTACTGTTTATATTGAACAATAGCGGGGGGGCTCTGCCTGTCCCGCTGGGTCAAGTCATGTCTTGTCAGACCCTGTATCCTCTTTCCATTGAGCGCTGAAGCTTACGAGTGCCACAGGTGCCTGAACCGGGCCCCATGTTAAACACATTCACCCTGCGGTTGTATGAGTCTGACGTAAAGACAGCCGGCTCGTCTTTCACATCAAACGAGCCTCTCCAATTCAAACAGAGGTCATTCTGTTTGAAAACGGTTACAGTTTACAGTAGGAGATGAGAGGGAAATGAAAAGCATCGGCCAGAAAAAACAACAGAGTGTTGACCCTTTTCAAGATTTTGTCCGAGGCCCTTTTCTTGTATTTGGACTTCCTCACTCATTGTTGTTCCCATTCACAAAATGTCAATCAAATACCAATCGTATCAGGACTTGAGGGACTATTTAGTTTCATCAACAGTCCAGCTCAAATTTCTAACTATTGTTTTTCATGAAACTGCCAATATCACTCTGCATAGCAAGGTTTTCCACATGGACATAAAAGTTAAATCAATACACAACTTTCTCAATAGACTTTTTGACATATTGATATCCCATGATTTGCCTTTCACTCGTAGTGACACCTGTTATAAAACCATTTTAGGCAGTTCTCTTCCTTCACATAATACAAAGACAAACGATGATAACGGTGATTCTACAATAATAATTGAATATATAAAGCTCTATATTGATGTATCAGAACTGTCAGTAGTGGATCTTTGCATCTCTTGGTACAGTCCTCTTCATTAGCGGCTCTGTGACAAGTGCTCGAGAGCTTAGCAGTTAAAACAACACATCCCATTAAAATATCATCGGGGAGTTTAAAAGCCAACGCTCACACAGGGGAAGTGATTTTGACAGATGATGTACAACTGAGGGTTTAAAAGCTTTCCATGTGTTGCTGCTGTGAAAACTCTAACAGGAGGTGAAGGTGGTGTAGTCACAGGGAGTTTACACTGCACATATGTAGTTGACATGTCTGAACAAGTTAATCAACAAGGGGGTATAAGAAATGATATTTTAAAAACACTCGATCCTGAGGCGTCTGGACGTCCTGGTCTGATGTCACAGTCTCAATTTGACCTGTGGACCATTCAAACCCAAACCATCATCACTCTGACCACGTGAAACTCTTCAGCTTTCCAAACTATATATAGTTTACACCACATATAGGTTCACTTAGGTCTCTATGTGAAATCTTCAAATATGGCTTCACTTTTCATTAGATGCTTATATGATCTCTACAAATATCTTCGGGACATGAACAATTAAATGTACACAGATTGTGAATGTGCTTCAGTATTTAATGAGTTCAGCTTCTATAAACACTTCTGAGCAGAGTCATGTCCTGGTCTGATGTCCCAGTCTCAATGGGACCTGTGGACCACTCGAACCCAAACCATCATGACTCTGACCACGTGAAACTCTCCAGCTTTCCATGTGTGTGAAGACGATCACAGACAGTGCAGATGAATTAGTGTGGGACCACTGTGACAAATTTCCCACCACTGTTCTCTTTAATGTGTGACAGGCCCTTCAACCAGACCCCCCCCCCCTCTCCCATACATGCACATAGGCTTAACGTCGTCTGGGCGGGCCGATCCCGCCGGCTCATTGTCGGCAGGGCAACGAGCACTATCCTAGCTAACATCTGCTGCCCGACCCGGGGCCACTCAGAATGGGCCTTAATCCCCACACAGCCATGTTGTGGGGGGAAAACATTCTTTCCTTTTTCAGTGAGTGCAGACAAACAGGGACAAGCGGCGTCGCTGGTAACCTGCAGGCAACCGGCCTCTTGGAAGGACCGGGAATGTTGTTGGTTACTCGGCCCCCAATTGTGCCACGGCCCCATTATGGCTGTGCAGAGGGGTGTGACCGCCAGCATCGGCTGCGAGTTGCCGTCACCGGTCCAGTTGGATGGATTTGGGTTTTGAGGTTAATGGAAGGTGGTGCGGGTGGACTAGGTGGGTTGTGTCAGGGGGGGTTCTTCAGCCAGAGTTTTGCTGCTAAAACAACAGTTGCATTCATTTAAAAAAATTAGGACAAAAACAACAAAAGTCCACCTTCCATCCGCCGGAGAGTTTGCTGCCACATCAGCTGGCGGTGGTTCCATTAAACTGTTGCTGCCACATTTTTGTTTATCCTTCAGTGAGCTTTTAAAAAACTGTGTTGGTCGCTGTCAGCAGCAGAGAGGGGAGAGGGAGCGTTCCCTTAGCGTTGAGGCAGAATGCTAACATGTGGCGGTTTGGTGCCCCCTCGTGGCCACAGGTTGTGCAGGCTGAAACACACAGATATCCAAACTAGGAAACATTCAGAGTCATCACACGACAGGTGAAGATCAACTCTGCTCTCTGAAACAAGCCGAGCCACGATCCCTCATATTACGGCTTGTGATTGAGATCTTCCCAGGCAGTGACGCACAAAGCAAAGACGCAGGCCGATCAATCAGTCCGTCAGCTGCTGGGAAATATGTGTTCTTCTTAATATGGAGTTTGATTCCATCAAACCCATTTCATGGACCATTTCCCTATGCAAACACCTCAGGGAGAAAGCTGGTGCGAGCGGGAGTGTGGCTGAGGCAGAGAGAGAAACACATCAGAGTGACTTGCTGTGTGTACATTATGAAATTTAATTGAATAGTTCTGCATCGGTGCCAAGAAGTTACTCGGTCTATTCATAGGGGGTCTGTGTTCTTTCTGATTGAGGGCTCGGTCGATGTCTTTGTATTCCCCCACTCAGAGCAAGCCGACACTTGGCCAGAAACAAAGTCCTGCTCAGATTTCAATCAGTGGGAAAGGAACTCAGAGTGGTCGTAGGTACATCCAGGCAGTTTGGAAACATCCACACGCCTGCAGGCCTCGTCGGAAAAAGTGACAGAACCACACAATGGCCTCAAATGGACCTTTAGGCTATTTCTGGAAGGAACCAATTCATGATATCTCAGCTCAGGAGGGGTGAGTTGAGTGATTTAATGGAACCTTGGCCATACAGGAATTTAAATGTAATGGATAAAGCATCAAACAAAATAATGTAACTATCTGGGTAAAAAATTTGATTCACGTCTCCTTTTAAGGCAACTGAAATATCCATAAAACTTGAGCAACATAAACTGCATTTATAAAATTACAAAGAGCTTAAAGATAGATGACCACAACATTTTGAAGTAACCATTCTTCTGGTTGGTTTTCATTTATATGAATCAAAGAAACACAGAAATCCCTTTGAAAGGAACAAAGAATAGTTTACTACATGATTTATTTACCTATTGTTTTCAAAAAGCACAAACACTGCTGCATTGTTACATGTTTAATTAATTCAAAAATATAGTTTATGTGTGGTTTACACCACATATAGGACTTAGGTGGCTATGTGAAATCTTCAAATATAGATTCAGTTTTCATTAGATGCTTATATGATCTCTACAAATATCTTTTGGACATGAACAATTAAATCTACACAGATTGTAAATGTGCTTCAGTATTTAATGAGTTCAGCTTCAATAACCACTTCTGAGCAGAGTCAAGTCCTGTTTGTATTGTGCAACTATCAAAAGAAATCTCTTAATACCCTAGTGAGCAGATTTCAGAGAGACAATCTGAGCTCATAACTTTCCGTCCATTTCCTGAGGGCGAGACTGTCTCTGCAGCAACAAGTGTTTTAGAAGAGTCTTCACCACAGATCCATCAACACCACTCTGACATCAAAGTGCCAGTTAGAGACACATCCGAGAATCACCGCAGGCATACACTGACACCTAGTGGACTACTTCTGTTATAGCAGCTGAGAACAGACCGGATGGGCCTGGTTGGTTCATTTTAAACAACACTGCTACTGTATGAATAACAGTGTAGATTATAAAAAGATCATCTGCTCCATCTGATCTAAAGCTTCATCATCTAATCTAAGGCGGGAACATGTCACAGCTCAGACGCAGACAGAAGCATGGCGATGGCACAGGGAGAAAGATGTTGAATGTGGCGAGAGGTTGTTGTGACGCTGTTGTGTATTTATAATCTGTGTTTGTTAGTGGTTTGTGTTTGGTCTCGTGTGGATGCCACCTGCAATCTCAGTGACTGCCCGTACATTGTGAGGGTTATTTGGTCTAACTGGGGAGATAAGAGGGCGATACTGAGGGCAACGTGTGTGTCTCTGTGTGTGTGTGTGTGTGTGTGTGTGTGTGTGTGTGTGTGTGATGGGCTATCTGCCTCCCAGCTGCCAACGTGACAGGGTCACTCAGGTGAGAGGACAAGTGGAGGAGCAGCGAGACAGGACAGAGAGTGTGGAGGTGAGGGAGGCGAGAAGACGAGGGAACAAAGAGGAGAAGGAGAGGGAGAGGACAAAAGACGGAGAGAGGGATCAGCAGAGAAGACAGAGATATGGTTCATGCTGTCATGCACTTACCAGTGTAAACTGTATGTGTGCTAGTGTACACTTTGTGTATGAAGGTGGAAGATGCTTCTCGATTTTCTCCCATTGTACAAAAATGAAGCCAGAATATCCCAAATACGAGCGCCGCCATCTTGTGTTAATATCGTAGCATAGAGATCCCACCACCCCCACCCATGAGTCAGTCTCGGCTGTCAATCATTATGTTTCACCGCCT
Organism: Pleuronectes platessa; assembly: GCF_947347685.1. Lineage (NCBI taxonomy): Eukaryota > Metazoa > Chordata > Actinopteri > Pleuronectiformes > Pleuronectidae > Pleuronectes > Pleuronectes platessa. The sequence continues at coordinate 25,265,918 of NC_070637.1, forward strand.
CAAACAAAAGAATCAAAATCAAACTCACTGGGGCTGTGACAGTGAATATGGTGTAGAATACGAGAATGTTCACACTCCATGCACATGAATGCATGGAGTGGTGTGTGTGTGTTTGTGTGTGAGTGTTTGTGTAGGTAGGGGATTTGTGCATGTGTGAACTTTACCACTCTCCTTGCCTGTGTGTGGGACAAAACACCCACAATGCCATTTGTTTTCACAGCAGACACACACACACACACACACACAGAGGATCAGGCTGGCGTGGCAAACTGGCACCAGATATTATCGTGTGATGCTGATGTTTTTGGTTTCATTCTGATTTCCTTTTAGCAAACACAAAGTACGTCTAATCCCCTCATGTCAACTTTACCATGACGACCGCCACAAGAAAATAAACACTGGAGTCCAACTTGTCAAATACAGTTACAGCAACAACAGTCTCATTCAAAACGTGTGCGTATGCAAAATCATAACTGACCCCAGTGTCACGTACGCTAAAAGAAAACTGGCAAATCTACAGGGAGTTTGGCAAATTCCACTGAAAACTGAGAGTAACAGTTAAACAGTTAACCTCAACTGTTCCAGAGTAATAAGGAACCTCGTGACCACCTCACTGCTCCTGTGCATCAGAATGAAGTGAGATAGACTCAAATCTAATCGCATGGCATTAAAAACATTAACCTCGAGGCAGCTGCTCTTTTAATCTCTCTGCACATTGAGATCTTTTCACTCTTCTCTAACAGGACGCAGCATTTCTACATTCTGTGAAAGAAAACTTCTCCTCCTCGATCGACCTTTCATGAAGGAATCCCCACATTTTATCTGCAATTTAATTCCAGGATTTGGATCTCAAACTTTTCCTTAATCTTGAATTTGAGCTTAAAATGTCTTTGTACAGCAGCGGTGGCTTCAGGGTTAAGTGGACTGAGTCCAGCTGCAAGTCTTTAGGTGTCGTGGGTCAATAACTGCAGGTCACAGAAAGACAGCTCCTTCCAAACAGACATGATCAGACATGTATGTGAAAGGCTCATATCAGTCGGTTTCCATGAGCTGGGCGATAAATCAGTCGGGCTCCACTTCAGATCGATGTAACCCACCTACAGCACCGTGCCAGCCCCCAGGCAGCTGTGACTCCCATGACAGTCACAAGCACATGCCACACAGAAGGCTGAAAATGTCACCGGAGCTGAGAGGAGAACAGTGCCAACCTGTGGCAGCTGCTTCAAACAGCTCTGAATCCAGCTATCACCCGCTCTGTCTTTAGAGAATGGAAGAGTCTGTGTCACTGGCAGACGCAGGCACAGGAAGAAAAGCCAGTTCTGGGCTTTGGGTAAGACTCTGAGGCTCAGATGCGTTTTTTTTTACTGTTAGACTAAAAGATAGAACGACAGGATGCTTGACAAATACGACAATATTGTTATGATGTGAAAATATCACCCTTCAGATGGAGACTGAGAGCAGACATTGCTGTTTTAAACTAAACTAAACAACATTTAAATTCACTAGATCCAGATTTCACACACCCATGAATATTAGTCCCCTGAACAAACCCTGCCAGACAGTTTAGCGCGTGGTGAGCCCACAGTCTGATGCCAGCCAGGTGTAACATCAGCTCCTCAGGTTATTGTTCAAGGCCATGAAATATTGATGACCACGCTCACCGGATTCTGGGCCTCGACACGGTCCCTCTCAACTGAAAACAAAGATGACACAGAGCAGATACAAATCTCTAAACCCTGATGTTCAAACAGCTTTAGTGATGCATATAGTGGATTATTGACATGTCCAGGTTCAACTTATTAAAGAAGATGGTGAATATCCCTTTAAGAGATATTTTAAATTAAGTGATCAACTACCAGCAGATGTTAGGGATGTAAGACCAGATGTGCACCTCAGCATCATCAAGTGTTTTGGTTTTGTGATCGACGAGGGTACACGGAGGATAAAGGTAAATCTGACTGGCTGCTGGCTTGTGTGGCAGGAGACAGGACAAAGTGATAAAGGCTGGACCATAAAAATATATTATCACAATGTTATTGTCATATAACAAAGGTTCAATATAAATCGACACATTGCTTATGCATTGTGCAAACACATTGAGGAGGTATAAAGATCTACCTCAGATCTGTAAAACATTTTGCCTGGTTTGGGTTTAAAACCACAACCTTCACTCAGTAGTCAAAATCTGTGTTTGACCTTAAAATAAATAATAATGTGATATTTGTTAACTTTTTTATGTTGGCCATTTCATCCAACCCTACAAAATATCATCATTACAAACCAGAGCATTCAATTTACTTTAGTTTAAGAACAATGAAGATACATTCTTTAAACTTTTAGTTAATTAGTTAGAGATAGATATATAGATAGATAGATAGATAGATAGATAGATAGATAGATAGATGGATAGAAAGATAGATAGATGGATGGATGGATAGATGGATGGATGGATAGATGGATAGATAGATATGCAGTTACTTGAGAACCTTATAATAGGAAGGTGCAGGGATTTGGGAAAGTAGTTTAAATTTGTTGAACTTTTTAAAGAGAGAGAGACAACAAGTATATCACTGAATTCAAGGCAGACATCTGTCAAGTTAGTTTGCTGAACTTCCAGGAGAAGGAGGAGGAGGAGGAGAAGGAGAAGGAGAAGGAGAAGGAGGAGGAGGAGAAGTAGGAGGAGGAGAAGGAGAAAGAGAAGTAGGAGGAGGAGAAGGAGGAGGAGGAGGAGGAGAAGCAACAGGTCCATCCACTCACCTCCACAGTGGAAGCTGCTCTTCTTCAGTGTTCTCCAGCTAACTGCTTCTCACCTCACACACAGTTTGTTGTGTCTCTCTGCTGTGTTAACACGTCACACCACTCGAACACACACTTCACCAGGACACGGTGTGTTACCTCCACTGGTCTCCATCAGCTTCGTGTAGTAACACACGTGACTCCTTCAGGACTAGCAGCTAAGCTAACTCCAGCTCTCCATGCTAGCTCGTTGTCTGCAGCACTGGTCGCTAGGCAACTGTACGCGCTGCTCTGAAGGCGATGCTAACTAGCATGCTAGCTCCTCGGCGACCCCGTACTACCCCCCCCCCCCCTCCCTAGTCCAGTTACATCACGTTGAAAAGCTTCAGTAATAGCAACGTGTCTTTAACCGACAAACCAAGTGACGTGTTGCGACTAGTTTGTTCTTTTCCGTGAAGAACTACGGAAAGTATGAAAAGAAACTACAACTTCCTGGGTCTGCCGTGTCACGTTCCAAAGTGTCGCAATCACGAGAGGGCACAGCCAAGGGCACCAGGGCGGAGAGTGTTCAGAGGGGGTGGAGACAGTGTAAATGGAGGAGATGGATATATATAAATATATATTATATATATATATAATATATATAATCACCTTGAATAAAGTGGACACGCAGATTTAAATAAAACCGTAATAACGACGGGTGGGGAAAGAGGCCGGCAGGGGGCGGTAGTGCAGCGCGGTGGCTGCAGGCTGCCGTAAAGCCGCAGAAGAAGAGGCGGTGACAGCGGCGGGCGGAGACAGACGGAGCTGAGCAGGTCGTCGTGTGATAATGGTGAGTAGAGCGGACGAGTCCAATCTGTACAATCTGTTGTTTATTACAACGATACAAGAGTTTATTAAGTTTTACAAAGTTTAACAGAGTTAGCTAGTGGGCGGGTCTGGCTCGCTGCGTGACGTAACCAACTAGTTTGACTCCTATATGTTTCAATGACGTTGTCATTCAAAGTTGTTCTTTACTTCCCTTTGAGCTGTTGAGTGACAGCTGGTGGGTGACGTGTTAAAGTTGCTGGTGGTGGTTATAGTTTATATAGTTTATATAGTTTATATGGTTCATGCTGGTTTCTGTTATGTAATTGTTCTGAATGGGGGGGCGGACAATCTATTTTTGAACTTGCTCTACTAAATCCTGTGGACACGAATAGACGCCCAGCCCATTTGTGTGGAACGACCCAACTGTCACATTCATACCTGTCCTGCCCCTGAACCATGCAGCTCACAGGTGTTCTCTCTCTCTCTCTCCTTGTGTCTCACAGTCTGATTCCATTAGAGTCCTGGTGACCGGCGCTGCTGGGCAGATTGCCTATTCCCTGCTGTTCAGCATTGCCAAGGGAGATGTCTTTGGCAAAGATCAGGTGAGAAACAGCTTTCTCTTGTAACACACCCGACGTCCTCATCCCATTAGGTCGTGTCACAAGGCACGTGAAGGACACTGACACCCCCCAGTGAACGGCTGTGTGTGTGTCACAGGTTTTCCAGGTCACATCTGGGTCTGCTGACACTGAACAGATGTCCTAGGAATTGTTCAGATAGCTCAGGCTCGTCCTCTACGTCCTGCGTCCTTGAAGTTCATGAAATGGATCCTATGCCCAGAGTCTTAGGCCAACTTTAAAGCCACTTGATCCCTCTGGCACGTGCTTTAGTCAGTGAGCCACATGGCCTTGGCCTTCACACTCTGCTCCAGAGACAACTAAGTCCTCCACTGACAAGTCACTGCAAGATTTTTAATTTGGTTCCTCATGTTTCATTCATCTCATACCATTCTTCCCACTGCCTGCTTCCTTCTCTCCCAGCCAATCACCTTGCTCCTTTTGGACATAACACCAATGTTACCAGTCCTGGATGGCGTTGTCATGGAGCTGCAGGACTGTGCCCTCCCACTACTGAGAGGTAACCATTTAAAGTGTGCAACAAATAATCGACATAAGGGGATAACATGAGGTATTGTTTTATTCTTATTGATGTACTGGCATCAAGTTTTCCTTAAAAATGTAAACTGTGTTTTTTTACGTCACAGTTTGGTTATTTTAGAAGCTGTTAATCTAAAGATTCAGTTTCTATTGCCGTTCCATGATACACACGTCTCTGCCCTCGACATGTTCCTACCTGTTGGCATGTGTTGTGTAGAATAACGACTTCCTCAAACCTTTCAGCTGCCTGTAGCGTCTAAATGCTGAAGGGTCGTGAAAAGAACCAGCTGCAACACAGAAGTACAAAAAAGAGCTTCACATATATGAATACATTTATACCCACATGGTAAAATGAATGACTGCTACACAGCAAACACAGTCTACCCTCGTGTCTTTTCAATGGTTTACAACTTTTGCAACTACACTAAGTTTAAATTACCAGGGCTGGCAGAGCATCCTTGCATATCTAGGACATAGGACTGACTTCCCTGCCTGGAAAGCTCGGTGAACATGGACCCATCTCTGTAACGGCTGTCATGACATCAGTCGTGAGGCGCCATTCTGCGTCATCTCCATTGTGACCTGGTATTTTTCCTATGGAATGGTGCCGTCCTTTGCTTTGTTTGGACGGGGCTGTGAGAGGCCCCTGTATTAACCAACTGTGCAGCAAAGACAACGCCTCATCCACTGAGATGGGCCCAGCCATACAGGGCAACACTGGTCGCACATGGAATACCTCCCAATCACATTTTTCAAAATCTTCTGCATGCATGACTCAGAATGGATTTAAAATCCTTTTCAAACTATTTCAGATTGGATACATTTCAAATATTCGGTCTTGACAAAAAACCCTTCAGTGCGGTTTATAAACTGTATGAACACGTTTATTCACTTAACTTTTATCTGAAACTTCCAAAATATTCTTAAAAGTAGAAAAACAGACTAAAAAAAAAATCTAAATCTGAACCTCAGAGCAATGACGTATATTAACGTGTAATTTCTAGTTAGAAAATGTTGAGGAATGAAATGTTGTATGTAAACACGCCAGTAATTTCCTTCAAATTCTCCTTCTGAAGAGATTATTCCCACTGACAAGGAGGAGGTGGCCTTCAAGGACCTGGACGCTGCCATCCTGGTCGGCTCAATGCCCAGGAGGGAGGGCATGGAGAGGAAAGACTTACTCAAGGCCAACGTGGCCATCTTCAAGAGCCAGGGAGCCGCCCTGGAGAAGTATGCCAAGAAGACTGTGAAGGTAATAACACAGGCTAATATTTGCAAAGGACACATACGAGAGTCTGTGTTTACTTTTTAAGGGTGATGCATTATTAAGTTTTAAATTAGCTTTTTTTGGCTTGTTTGTTTTCAGGTGCTGGTTGTAGGAAACCCCGCCAACACCAACTGTCTGATTGCAGCCAAGTCTGCTCCCTCCATCCCCAAAGAGAACTTCTCCTGTCTCACCCGTCTGGACCACAACAGGGCTCGCTCTCAGGTGTGTTTCCGTGTCCCAGCGTTCCACAGTGTCAGCCTCAGGGGTTTTATTTCCATTTCTGAATATTCTCTCCGTCCTCTAGGTGGCGATTCGCTGTGGGGTTCCTGCTACCAATGTCAAGAACATGATCATCTGGGGCAACCACTCATCCACCCAGTACCCAGATGTGCACCACTGCTTGGTCAACATGTCCGGTAGTGAGCTCGCCTGCTTCGATGCTGTCAAGGATGATGCCTGGCTCAAAGGAGATTTCATAGCTGTGAGCTGATTATAGCTATTTTTAAAATTAACATGGAAACTAGCTGCACAACTCATGCTAACCTATTTGCTAATTACTGTGTTGCAGACAGTGCAGCAGAGAGGTGCTGCAGTCATCAAGGCCAGGAAGCTGTCCAGTGCCATGTCTGCCGCCAAGGCCATCTGTGACCACATGAGAGACATCTGGTCAGGCACCCCCCAGGTAAACGCCATGTTCAAACATATACTGTTGCTCTAACATTGGAACGTCTGCCTGTTTCTGTAACCAGGCTTCTCATGTTAATCAAGCCTTCGTTTCTGACAGATAACATTTGGCCTAAGCTCTTCCAGTCTAACCAGTAAATCTACCTCTGTATTTTAGGACGAGTTCACCTCTATGGGCGTGTACTCCTCTGGAAACTCATATGGAGTCCCAGCAGACCTCATCTATTCATTCCCGATCCAGATCAAGGTGAGACTGGTCTAAACTTGGTTTGATAACAGCTAGTTGATTTGTAGCCACAGTTCACATATAGTTCTTCTCTATTTGTGCAACAATGAACAACTTAAAGACTAAATTAGTTGAGTTTGTGGGTGTGGTCAATGCACCTGTAGCCTCGTCAAACAGTGATGTCACGAGGTGCGTGAGTTCACCTGCACACAGCAACATGATGAACAGTTAAACCACTAGAGGTCGGCAAAAACAAGATTTTCAAGCGTGAGGGTATTAAATTAATAAAAAGGTTTGTGTGTGTGTGTAAAGTGGAGAGGATTGTTTGTCAGTAACACTTTGTATTTGCTTTAGGACAAGAACTGGACGATTGTGGACGGCCTGGCCATCAACGATTTCTCCCGATCGAAGATGGACGCCACAGCGGCCGAGCTGATCGAGGAAAGAGACATGGCGGTGTCTTTCTTGGGGGTATGACTAGACCCTGCAGGGCCTGACCAGCACCTAGAAGGCCGCAAAACTCCAGACGCACGCCTGTGACGAAGCACTCCACCAACCCCTGCAGTAGTGTGTGTCTGTGTTTATGAGTGTGAAGTTGGGATTTACCCTTTTGTGTTGGGAAGCAGCAGTTATGAGATGGTTATTGGTTATTGGCTTTTGTTGCTGGTGTTTGTTCTCACATGTTTTTAATACTGTTGGAGATTTTATGGTGTGAACAGTGAAGACACAGTAATCATTCAGGATTACCAGACTCATCCTGTCAGGTAGCAAAGCCATTTCCACCAGAAACCTACTCACACTGAATGACTCTGTCTGTTGTTTATTGGAAAAAAAAGAATGCATCCAGTTTTAATTAGGTTTTGGATTATTGCATTGGTCTCATATTCAGTCGACACCAGAAACAGCTTTTCATTGTACATCGTGACACACAAGTATCTCCACTCTAACTATAGTCCACCTTTTGTTACCAGCTTGTTTCCAATATATTTTCTCTGGGGTTAAGTGAATGGATTCTTGTTACATGAAGTCAGTGATGCACTAAGTCCTCAAACACTGGAATGGAAAACGTTAACAGTTGAACAATAAAAAAGATTCAACAATGAAGTTGTGTTCCTTTTGTATCATCTTAGTGACAGACAGCTGAGCAGCTGATCAGTCAGACAGTGATGCGACCTTTTATAACAAAATGTTTATATATTAAATCAGCTGGTTTTACCTATTGTATTGTATATGTTTGTGTTTGAGACAGTCATTGGTTATTTTTGCATTTTACAAGGTTGTGTTTATTCACATTTACCTCAGTCTTGTGTTTAAATTATCTGCAGGATACTTGTGGAGATTATACAAAACATTCTATCAAAATAGTCTTAAAATTGAAAGCTATCTCTAATGGTGGGCCATTACTTTTAATTATATTTACTGGAGGACCAGATTTAGCTGTTTAGATTTTGTCTTTTACTATTTTCCTGCCACTGCCATGACAACCGTGCAATACCACAATGTCTTTGACTTTTTTTTCACATCTGGAGAATTTATTAAGTAAATAATTTAAAAAATAGAAACATTTTGATAAAATACCGAATTAGCAACAGAAATAAAGATATCTGAAGTCATCCAGACGGAATACAATATACCAAAGGTTATGTGAGCAGATCCGCAGCTTCAGTGAGGACATGGACGCAGCAGCACTGGTTAAAGGGCCTCTCTGTTCTTTTCTCCTGTCTTTCCCATTTCATTGGTCATGATAACGAAGTACAGGTCACCAAACAATCACTGGATAAGATCGGCCGAGACCCGGGAAAGTGTCGGAGCAGCCTACAAAAAACTTTGGTTACTGGATGTTCGCTGCTGGGTTGAGAATAAGTTGCCCCGTCTCATCACAGGACATGTTGTATTCTGCTAAAACTGTCCGACATCGAGCAGCGATAATTGACGGTGCCACAACTCGTCTGTGTATTCCAGCAAAGAAGAGGACTATGAGAGTGATGCAGCTGATTGTGAAGAAGGGATGATTCCACAGTGATGAAGAGAACGAGACCTTCTGTGTGTCAGGGTCTATGAACCACTTCCAAGCCCCAGTAGCCGTACACACAGACACCACTATCAGAATCATTCTCCACCTGAGTGTTGCCGGTTGCAAACTGGAGATGTACTCCATCAGTCTCCTTTCAAATGCCTTCAGGTCTTCGGCCTGTTCCAAGGAATTCATGTCTGCTTCTTTCTGCAGCCTGAGCCGCTGCCTCCGCTCGGCTGAAGGACGGGCAACACTGATCAGTCCTGTAAGAGACACTCCTCCACACCTGAAGCTGAGTCCACCTTTACCATGGAGAGGAAAGACTTACTCAAAGCCAACGTGGCCATCTTCAACAGCCAGGGAGCCGCCCTGGAGAAGTATGCCAAGAAGACTGTCAAGGCTTTATATAAAAGAGCACTTCAGAGGATTCATTAATGAAAGAATTCTTCGTGGTCAGTTTGCTTTAATGTCATTGTCAGTGGTCAAAGATTCCTTTGATGTCTTAGAATGTTGCAAATGTGAACGATTTATACGATCTGGAGAAAAACAAGGCAGTGAGTGTTTTGACCTGGACAGATCTATCAGTCTGTACGTCCTGATAGCTCCACCTACTGCCAGAAATAAGTAAGTCTTTTTACAACTTCCATTCAATTTACATCAAATGTTCACCGCGTGGTCTTCACTTGATGGCGTGGACCGTAATGCGTGATTAATGGGCTATTCAACATTGCGTGAGGGACACAGGAAGTGAAGCGTGCAACACAGAGCAGAGTTCGAATGTGCTCCAGAATACGTACATTTTCACCACTTTAAAATTTTCTGCAAACTTTGGTAACGATTTGATCGTTTTGAACCCCTCAAAAAGCCCCTTCTTTTGCCTGAAATATTTTATAATATAATAATAATCCTTATAATTTCAATAGGGCCGCCCACTGTTCGGTGCTCGGACCGAGAATATTTGCTCATAGGATGCATATGTGCTCTGCATTGTTCATCTACCTCTTCCAGAAATCAAATCATAAGCTTGTCTTTCTTGCTCTCAACAGAAGTCAAACATGAAGACATGTATTTAAACTCACAGAATCTAACATTGAGCTTTTGTTCTATAGATGCCATGTGTATACATTGAGACGTCTACAATGGTTATACAGGTGAGTATACAGCACAAGCAATGCTTGAAATAACTGTTGCCTCTATTTCCTGTCTTATCCTGTGTGCAGGTCTGGCTCGCTGCATGACGTCACCAACTAGTGTGACTCCGAAATGTATTAATGTCGTTTTGTCATTCAAAGTTGTTCTTTACTTGCCTTTGAGCTGTTGAGTGAGAGCTGGTGGGTGAAGTGTTAAAGTTGATGGTGGATATAGTTTATATGGTTTATGCTGGTTTCTGTTATGTAGTAGTTCTGAATTGGAGGGCAGACAATCTATTTTTGCTCTACTAAATCCTTTTATGATGAACAATCAGCCCTGGGACAAGTTCGTCAAAGTAAAAATGTGGAAAATGTGGAAATGGCCACTTAATCCCAAATGGCGGGCTTCCTTCTGTGTTTTTCACAATGCATCTCTAGACTTTGTTGTGCGTCTGGCATTGGTACACCTGTTTCTGCTGATATGCTCTTTTCCCATATCAGCAGAAATGTATTACCTAAATTTCGTATTCTGCTGAACAAACCAGAGTTTAAAATGATAAAAAACAAGAGTCGGGTTCACAAATGCTGAAACAACCTATTTGAGAAAATAAAAAACTATTTTCTCCATCCACTTTTCAAGTACAAGGTTTTCACCATCATCTGCTCCAACGCTACAAGATATAAACATTTCTTCAGATGGCGACCTAGGAAAACTGACACGACAAACTGTACCTTTCTTCTTACACGTTTTGGAGTGACGCTTTGAGTGTGTTTACACAGATGTAATAATATCCAACAATGTCTCATCCTGTGTATGTAATTCACACGTCACATACTTATCAATAAATTCAAGTACCTCCTCATCTGTGTTTTTATCAATGACAGGTGCATCCCCTATCCAAAACAAACTATGAATGTGTAGTGAGCCACGTTGCTGGAATTCCACGCGATAGTAATAATCAGTTATGTTACCAAAAGGATTTCATGGACATGTCAAAACCTCCCTCAAAAAACAGCAAACAGTTCACGTTGTGCTCCCTGCCAAAAAGATGGGGTACCTCTGATAGGTTTAAGAAAACTAAACCCATCATCATATTCCAAAAACCTCTTCAAACCCTCTTAATTATTCGATACTTCTCCAGTAACTTTATGAAATGTGCCACATAGTCCATTCCTCGAAGCTAAAGATACACACAACACAACTTGTTCTACCTCTGACAAACATATTTCGTTGAAACGAAAAGACACCTAGCCCATTTGTGGTGAACAATCAAACTGTCACATTCATACCTGTCCTGCCATTGATAACCATAAAGCTAACAGGATTGTTCTCTCTCCTTGTGTCTCACAGTCTGATTCCTCACTTAGAGTCCTGGTGACCGGCGCTGCTGGGCAGATTGCCTATTCCCTGTTGTTCAACATTGCCAAGGGAGATGTCTTTGGCAAATATCAGGTGAGAAACAGTTTTCTCTTGCTCATGTAACAGAATCAAATTCCTCATCCCATTAGGTTGTGTCACAAGGCACGTGTAGGATACTGACTTTTAATTTGGTTCCACATGTTTCATTCATCTCATACCATTCTTCCCACTGCCTGCTTCCTTCTCTACCTCTCCCAGCCAATCACCTTGCTCCTTTTGGACATAACACCAATGTTACCAGTCCTGGATGGCGTTGTCATGGAGTTGCAGGACTGTGCCCTCTCCTTACTGAGAGGTAACCACTTTAAGGGTGCAATAGATAATTTACATAAGGGGAAAATATGACGTATTGTCTTATTCTTTTTGATGTTCTGGCATCAAATTTTCCTTAAAAACGTTAAATGGCTTTTTTACGTCACAGTTTGCTTATTTTAGTAGCTGTTAATATAAAGTTTCAGTTTCTATTACATACCTCTCTGCCCTCGACATGTTCCTTCCTGTTGGCATGTGTTTTGTAGAATAACGACTTCCTCAAACTTTTCAGCTGCCTGTAGCGTCTAAATGCTGAATGGTCGTTCAAAGAAGCAGCTGAAACACAGAAGTACAAAAAAGAGCTTCACATATATGAATGCATTCATACCCACAGGGTAAAATGAATGATTGCTGACTGCTACACAGCAAACTCAGTTCTATATCGTATTGGCCTCGCCCCTTAAGGCTATCGCTAGTGGGTTCTTTCTTGCGGAAATGCGCAGCTCTGAAAACTTTGGTCCACGCCCACCTACTGTGAGCCCCAGCCCTGGTCTCACCTCGTATAAATTGGGCTGAGACCAGGCGATCGGTTCCCTTTTTTCTTCAGCGTACCATGAGTAAGCACGAAACAACTTCCACGATGACTTCTTCCATCTGCTTGTGTCCGGTCTGTCAGACCGGCTACATCTTATCGTCTGACCTGCAAGTTGTACCCTGGTCCAGATCATGCTGGCTTGGCAATTACTCCCGGAGCCAAGTGTCCTTACTGCAAGCTCCTGTCGGAGCAGGAGAAATGCAGGCGAGCCAACGTTTATGCTGAAATCGCCGGAGACGGTTTCTCCGCTCCTGGCTTTTGCCGCTTAGATGAAGCGATTGATTTCTTCGAAAAGCAAGGATCTGGGAGACTTCTCGATCCTTGCTCTGATCCTGCTGCTCAAGACTCCGACGATCCACCTGCAGCTCCCCTCCTCGAGCTGGATGGGTCGGAATCCTACAGGGCAACACTGGTCGCACATTGGATACCTTCCAAACATATTGTAGCAGGATGGGCCTTTAATTAGTGCTGCAGTACCGGCCTATCACGGTTGGTTGCGCTGTCTATAAAGGTGAGTGGTTGTGCACTGGGAGCCCTCTTGCCTTGGAGCTCCAGACTGCCCCGCCTCCTGTTATCACCGCACCTGGCCGCCTCACCTGATCGCCTTTTTTTAGCTGGGTCGTGCAGCTCGCCGTTGTTTGGTATGTAGTTGTTTGCGTCTGTGTACCTTCTAAACTTTGCACAAGTCCTCAACATTGGCTTCCATCCCTCAGGCAGTTCATTGGCCGGGTCTTCCTTCTCCCGTATCGGCCCCAATTGTAGGGCATGCGAGTGTTTTCCTCCTCTGCCGGTTGCAGCGGGGAGCGATCAGCTGATCGATCGAGTTGCACGTAATTGTGCTGCTCGACGCAAGTGATCCCCTTCCTCCCCTTTGATGTTCATTCAACTCCTGACGGTATGTGGATAAGATGACGCTAACTCAAGTTACCACAGTTGTTGTTCAGCTTCTAGAACAAATGTATTTTTCTATGGCAGGGTTGACGTGTGTGTGGGCGGTTTCTGCCAGCACGTTTCCCCCCCTCTTCACGCTGCTGTTGGCCGGCTGCTGTTTTGCCCACTGGCTTATATAGCCAACACATCCATCCTACTCTGCATCTCCTACTGTGCTGTACCTGCCACCGAGTATGGTGACTGCTGCCTCATCCTCAGTCTCATCTTAATCTATTCAGTTAACCGACTTCTAACTGATCTTATTGATGATATTATTTGTGTTTTGTGGTTTGCTTTGCATGTTTTTGGTTTAATTCGTTTTCTTAGTTATTTTGGTTTGGCTTAATTGCTTTACCTATTTATTTGGATTTATCAGTTTGGATAAATCTCCATTACTTTGATTTAATTTCTTTGTTAGTTTTCTTTTGTTTGCATTTATTGAGTTTGTTTAAGTTGCGGGTTGAAGTGATTTAACCCTGATTTAAACCCCATTCAGTTATTTGCCCTCCCTTTTTTGTATTTTGTGTTGTGTGTGTGTGTGTGTGTGTGTTCGCTTTAGTGTGGTTGGGTGAACATATTTTATTGCGAAGTCATGTTTAAAGATTGTATATATTAATTAAAAGGAATTGAAATTGTATGCTGGACCCAGTCTCAAGCTTTCATTAGTAATGAACTTGTGTGCTTTAACTTTAAGGTTAATCTAACTCTCCAGGTGAAATTCCTGGGGTGGCGTTGCTGGCAACTTGTCACTAGTTCAACTAAAACTTCATCTTATTGGTCCCTCGAACGTCGAATGCCACAATATTTTTCAAAATCATATGCATGTATGAGTCGGAATGGATTTTTAAACAATTTCAGATCAGATACATTCCAAATATTCGGCCTTGACAAAAACCACTTTAGTGTGGTTGATTTCAAAAAGTGTATGAACACGTTTGTTCACGTAACTTTTATCTGAAACTTCAATATTGTCAAAAGTTGAAGAGCACACTCATGAAAATAACTGAATCTGAACCTCAGACCGATGACGTATATTAAAGCATATATTGTAGTTTGAAAATATCGAGGAATGAAATGCTTGTATGTAAACACGCCACTAATTTCATTCAAATTCTCCTTCTGAAGAGATGATTCCCACTGACAAGGAGAGAGTGGCCTTCAAGAACCTGGACGCTGCCATCTTGGTCGGCTCAATGCCCAGGAGGGAGGGCATGGAGAGGAAAGACTTACTCAAGGCCAACGTGGCCATCTTCAAGAGCCAGGGAGCCGCCCTGGAGAAGTATGCCAAGAAGACTGTGAAGGTAATAACACAGGCTAATATTGGCAAAGGACACATACAAGAGTATGCGTTTACTTTCAAAGGGTTATGCATTATTAAGTGTTAGCTTGTTTATTTTTAGGTGCTGGTTGTAGGAAACACCAACTGTCTGATTGCAGCCATGTCTGCTCCCTCCATCCCCAAAGAGAACTTCTCCTGTCTCACCCGCCTGGAACACAACAGGGCTCGCTCTCGGGTGCGTTTCAGTGTCCCAGTGTTCCACTGTGTCAGCCGTAGGGTTTTTATTTCCGTTTCTGAATTTGCTTTGCATCCTCCAGGTGGCGAAACGCTGTGGGGTTCCTGCTACCAATGTCAAGAACATGATCATCTAGGGCAACCACTCGTCCACCCAGTACCCAGATGTGCACCATTGCTTGGTCAACATGTCCGGTAGTGAGCTCGCCTGTTTCGATGCCGTCAAGGATGATGCCTGGCTCAAAGGAGATTTCATAGCTGTGAGCTCATTATCACTATTATACAAATTAACATGGAAACTAGCTGCACAACTCGAGCTAACCCATTTGTTAATTTCTTCACTGTGTGTTTCAGACAGTGAAGCAGAGAGACGCTGCAGACACCAAGGCCAGGAAGCTGTCCAGTGCCATGTCTGCTGCCAAAGCCATCTGTGACCACATGAGAGACATCTGGTCAGGCACCCCCCAGGTAAACGCCATGTTCATATATATACTGTTGTTATAACATTGGAACGTCTGCCTGTTGCTGTAATCAGGCAAAACGGGGCTATGGCAATGTCAAATATTGATAGACTGTACTATATCCTAATTTAATTGTCATAGTATAACCTCAGTATGGTTAGAAGTTTCTCTGTGAGCACCACAGGCAGTTAGATCTTGTCTTACAGGTTTGTTTTTTAGATGATGTTTGTACTTCTCACGTTGATCAATCCTTCGTTTCTGACAGATAACATTTGGCCTAAGCTCTTCCAGTTTAACCAGTAAATCTACCTCTTTATTTTAGGACGAGTTCACCTCTATGGGCGTGTACTCCTCTGGAAACTCATATGGAGTCCCAGCAGACCTCATCTATTCATTCCCGATTCAGATCAAGGTGAGACTGGTCTAAAATTGAGGTTTGATTACAGCTAGTTGATTTGTAGCCACAGCAGGGAATCAATAAGTGGTTTCTTGACAAGTTTGTCATCACAGTTTATGGTTACTCACATTCATTATGTTCTTCTCAATATGTGCAACAATGAACAACTTAAAGACTAAATTAGTTGAGTTTGTGGGTGTGGTCAAAAATGCACCTGTAGCCACGTCTAACAGTGATGTCACGAGGTGCGTGAGTTCACCTGCATACAGCAACATGATGAACAGTTAAACCACTGGAGGTCGGCAAAAAGTAGATTTTCCAAGGGGGGGGGGGGCATTCAATTAATTAAAAGGTTTGTGTTTGTAGAGTGTAGAGGATAGTTTGTCAGTATTTTTTTTCAAAAAAAACACAACACTTTGTATTTGCTTTAGGACAAGAACTGGACGATTGTGGACGGCCTGGCCATCAATGATTTTTCCCGATCGAGGATGGACGCCACAGCAGCCGAGCTGATCGAGGAGAGAGACATGGCGGTGTCTTTCCTGGGGTATGACTAGACCCTGAATGAGTCTGTCTGCTGTTAAGTGGAAAAAAATAATGCATCCAGTTTTTATTTGGTTATGGATTATTGCATTGGTCTCATATTCAGTCGAGACCAGAAACACCGTGACACGCAAGTATCTCCACTCTAACTATAGTCCACCATTTGTTACCAGCTGGTTTCCAATTTATTTTAGTTAAACAATACAAAAATATTCAACAATGAAGTTGTTTTCCTTTTGTTCCCTGTGTATCATCTACTGACAGACAAACACAAACACAGGGGTTTCAGCATAGCAGCTGAGCAGTCAGACAGTAATGTGACCTTTATAACAAAAGGTTTATATATTAAAGTACCTGCATCACCCAGCCCCACTGAGTGAGACATAGGGCTCAGCAATTCACTACTGGCAAACTGGTGTATAATATAGCAGCACTGGTGAAGTAATTTAACCAGTAGCATTTAGTTGTTAGCATAGGTTTAATGGCAAATAAAGCTTTATCTCTCAGGCTGGGCAATAACTTTTAATTATATTTACTGGAGGACCAGATTTTGCTGTTTAGATTATGTGTTTTACTATTTGCAATTTCCTTTACACCAAGGCAATTTCCTGTATGTGAAAATATACAAGGCAATAAAAAGAATTCTGATTCTGATTCTGATTTTCCTGCCACTGCCATGGGAAACGTGGTACCATGCAATACCACAATGTCACCAGGTGAGGACAGTATTTCTCTATTTAACTCACCAACAGCGTCAGGAAAAAGGATGTTACATCTTTAGCTGGTTAATATCACAATGTATCATTTATAGAAATAATTAAAACTAGTCCCTGAGACAGCCCTAAAAGGAAAATACAAATCCTTCGAAATACAACAGGGCAAATCATATGGCCCAGGTAAAGCCATCATCATCATATATTACAAAATCACATATCCCAGCCTTCTCGACAGGTTTGAGTCTGATCCAGATGGCTTCTTCCTGTGTGGAGTCTGCATGTTCTCCCCGTGTTTTCTCCAGCTGCTCCAGCTTCATCTCACAAACACATGCAGATTAGGGGTTGTGTAGATTGGAGACTACACACAAGCTGCTGCTGCTTCAGCCTCTGGATCCACAAAGATCACTCCCACCTGTTGAGAGAAGAAGACATCACTGTCACAGAGACTCACTTCATCAGCTGTGAGTCAGTGATGCAGCTCATCCAGTAGAAAGAGCAGCAGGGACTTCAGTCCTGTTCAGAGGTGGAGCAGCTTCCTCTGCTTCATGTTCACGTGTTGAAATGAACACGCTAAGAGCTCAGTGTGTGTCCTCTGCATGTCAAAGTGCAGAGTGGACACCTGAGAGGTGGATTTACTGCTGTTACAGGTGAAGCCATGTTTCACTGTGTGTTGATGAACATCTGCTTCTGACAAACTGGGACCAGAGGAGACAGATGGACCTCAGCAGAGGTTCTGCTCTGTATAAAGAGCTCCTGGTTACCATGTGATGAGGAGAGGCTTCAGTCCCACTGATCTCAGAGCTGTGACAAAGATCCACCTGATCAGTTCTTCACTGATTAAGTGAGAGGACAAACTGTCTCAGATCAGATGAAGACGACACCGTCTCTGTTCCTCGTGTGAGGCTGTCAGCTGTGGTCCAGCTTCACTTCCTGTTCACATGAAAACAACAACAACTGTCATCTTCACTTCAACTCAATCACATGATCCCAAGCAGCTTGTGGCTCGTCTGATTGGCCGACTGTTGTCTCTCTGTGTCTCTGTCCAATCCTGACGTCTGTCCTCATTGTCCTCTCACAGCTTCACTGAGGAAACACTAAGGCCTGAACTATGAAGACACTTCAACATGTCCAGGAGAACTTTCTGAGATCAGCTCAACTGAACCTGACAGAAAAACACATGATCCAGAATAAAAGAAACTCAGTCACAGCTGCTAAATGCAGGAAGAACAGCTGGTAAAACATCTGGATCATGTCAATGTGTAAGTTACAGCGCCCCCTGATGGCATCTGGTAAAAATATATTATGTGAAGACAATACAATAACGTGTGTGAACGAGATAAGTACCTCGAGGCCACGAGATCTGAATCTAGTGTTTACTAACAAGACGAGTGGAAGAGAAGAAGACACACACTGTCTCACTTACTTTGAAGACACACACTGTCTCTCTGCCTCTGAGGACACACACTGTCTCACTGTCTCTGAGGACACACACTGACTCTGAGGACACACACTGGCTCAGTGACTCTGAGGATACACACTGTCTCTAAGGAAATATACTGTCTCATTGACTGAGGACACACACTGTCTCTGAGGACATACACTGTCTCTGAGGACACACACTGTCTCACTGACTCTGAGGACACACACTGTATCTGAGGACACATATTGTCTCCGAGGACAAACACAGTCTCACTGTTGGAAGTTGACTGAGGTCATCTGGTGTTTTGGGGACAGGATGAGTCTGGAGAGATTGAGATGTTCTGGGTGAGTTAGAGATCAACTGAACCAACCAGACCTTGATTTAAACTTCCCTTATCCGTCCCTTTAAGGAGAGTGTGCACCACACAACAGTGTAGAGTCACTGTGGTCAGTGGGCGGAGCTTCTATACGGGTTGAACCTGGATCTGTGATACTGATTGTGTTTAGTTAAATACTGATGAAAGCAGCGTGGACTGACTCCAACCATCTACTGACCTCAGAGTCTCCAGTCGACAGGTTGGACTCTGCTTTAGATCAAAATGCTCCTTCACTGTTGACTCCTGCAGGTTGTTGAACCTCAGATCCAGTTCTCTTAGATGAGAGGGGTTTGACCTCAGAGCTGAAGCCAGAGAAGAACAGCTGATCTCTGACAGACTGCAGTTCCACAACCTGGATAAAGAAATATGAATATTAGAATGTGTCCTCCTGTTGTTGTGGATCGTCATCATGTCAACACAGACTCTCAACATGCTGCTGACCTCGGTCCAGTCTGTGACCTGAAGATAAATATCAGATCAGACATGTTGGACCATTGTTTCATTCATCAGCTTCTTCTCTGTGTGTTGGTCACTGAGCAGGTTTGTGTAATTAAACACTGTTTAAAGTAGGGATGGCTCCTGACAGTCACTTCCTGTTTGTTTCTATACTTATCAACTGTCCAACGTGTTTCAATAAGAATGTGTCTTATTTTGAAAACCTGAGGAGGACGAGTGCTCGGCCTCAGTTCACATGTTATTTACTGACACTTTCTTAGTGATCAGGAGCAGGTGAGTGCAGGTGAATGGAGTTGATGAGGTGGACGTGACTGACAGGCTGGGTGAGTGACAGATGACTGAGGGACAGTGAGCAGAGCAGAACTGAGACAATTTAAATAAATAATGACCCAATAAGAAAGAAAGTCTGAAACGTGAAGAAGGATTGAAGGACCTCAGAGTCTCCAGTCGACAGTTTGGACTCTCCAGTCCAGAACACAGCAGCTTCACTACTGAATCCTGCAGGTGGCTTCCACTCAGATCCAGTTCTCTCAGATGTGAGGGGTCTGACTTCAGAGCTGAGGCCACGACTTCACAGTGAGTCTCTGAGAGTTCAAAACAACCACGGAGTCTGTAATTAAAGAAAATATCTGTGAGAATAAAATCTGAAAACACAACAATCATACAAAACGTGATTAATATTCCTCACTCCTTCACCCTGTAAACTGCTGCTAGCCCTTCTTTTAAATGTAAGTTGTTGCACTGTTATATGTCATATGTTATATGTTATATGTAATATGTCTACTGCATAGATGTTGCCTGCCAGGTCACAAGAATTTCACTGAGCTGAAGACGCTGTCATTTGTTCATGTGACAATAAACTTTGATTTGATTTGATTTGATTTGATCATGTGACCCTCACCCTGGTAAATCCCCTATTTGTTAAAAACTCCTCAAGAGAATCCTTTCAGATTTGGTCCAAGCGTTAATTCAGACTAACAGAGGAACTCATTAGATTCAGGTCGTCAAAGATCAAAGGTCAAGGTCAAAGAACATGTTTATGGCCTCTTGAACAAGATATCTCAAGACTTTCTTTAGGGGATTTCTTCACATTTTGACTCAAAGAGAAACTGATTCGAATTCAGTGGGCAAAGGTCAAAGGTTACAGTGATCTGAAGTCAACATGTCAGGAACCTGGGGGGAAGAACACTACACTGGTTGGTGGTGTCGTACAAACGCCTTGTGGAGGAAGCTGGAAAACCTAGAGAAAACCCCGCAGACACCAGGAGAACCTCCTCCTCACAGAAAGGCTGCACTAACAGTGTTGACCACTGCAACACCAAGCTGCCCAAAACAATGAGGATCATTTAACACTGAGTGTACTTGAAGAACGACTCATCTCCACTGATTGAACATGTTATTGATCATGTCTGGACTCACCGAGCCTTCCTGCAGTTCCTCACAGCTGGGATCAGTCTCCGTCGACCCTGGTATGATGTGTTGAACTTCTTCAGGTCAAACTCATCCAGAACCTCCTCTGACATCTGCAGCATGTAGGCCAGAGCTGAGCAGTGGATGTCAGAGAGTTTCTCCTCTGATTTGTTCTCTGACATCAGGAACTGTTTCACCTGCTGATGAACTGAGTGGTCGTTCATCTCAGTCAGACAGTGGAAGATGTTGATGCTTCTGTCAGGAGAAATGTGATCACTCTCCATCTCCTTCAGGTTGTTGATGACTCTCTGGATGATCTCTGGATTGTTCTGTGTCCGACCCAGCAGGCCTCCTAAGACTCTCTGGTTGGACTCCAGACTGAGGCCGTGAAGGAAGCGAACAAACAGGTCCAGATGACCATTTGTACTGGTGAGGGATTTTTTCATGGTTCTCTTCAGGAGGTCCTCCAGGGAGAAGGTACTGTCTGTGTCTCCATCTGTTCCCAAGAAGTTGTTGAGTTCTTCTGTGTTCCTCTCGATGTAACAGTGGAACATGTAGACTGCAGCCTGAAACTCCTGAACGCTCAGATGAACAAAGCAGTAGACTGATTTCTGGAATATCACAAACTCTCTTCTGAAGATCTCAGTACAAACTCCTGAGTACACCGAGGCCTCTGTGACATTAAGACCACACCGCTCCAGGTCTTCTTGGTAGAACATGATGTTTCCTTCCTCCAGATGTTTAAGTGCCAGCCTCCCCAGCTTCAGGAGAACGTCCCTGTCAGCCTCCGTCAGCTGCTGTGGAGTCGTCTCATGTCCCTCACCGTACTTGTTGTTCTTCCTCTTTGTCTGAACCAGCAGGAAGTGTGAGTACAGGTCAGTCAGGGTCTTGGGCAGCTCTCCTCTCTGGTCTGTGGTCAACATGTGCTCCAGAACTGTAGCACTGATCCAGCAGAAGACTGGGATTTGACACATGATGTGGAGGCTCCTGGAGGTCTTGATGTGTGAGATGATTCTGCTGCACAGCTCTTCATCACTGAATCTCCTCCTGAAGTACTCCTCCTTCTGGGCCTCAGTGAAGCCTCGGACTTCTGTGACCCTGTCAACACATGCAGGAGGGATCTGATTGGCCGCAGCAGGTCTGGAGGTTATCCAGACGAGAGCCGAGGGAAGCAGATTCCCCCGGATGAGGTTTGTCAGCAGCACGTTGACTGATGACCTCTGTGTGACCTCAGACACAAGCTCCCTGTGGGTGAAGTCCAGAGAAGGTCTGCTTTCATCCAGGCCGTCAAAGATGAACAAAGGTTTACAGACAGCGAGCGTCTCTGCCGTGAGCTTCTGTAACTCTGGATGGAAAACATGGAGCAGCGTGAGAAGACTGTGCTGCTGGTCCTTCACCAGGTTCAGCTCCCTGAACGAAAGCACAGCCAGCAGACCCACATCCTGGTTCTCTAAACCCTCTGCCCAGTCCAGAGTGAACTTCTGCACCGAGAAGGTTTTTCCAACGCCAGCGACGCCGTTGGTCAGGACGACTCTGATGCTGCTCTGCTGGTCAGTGGAGGCTTTAAAGATGTCGTGGACCTTGATGGGAGTGTCCTGGAGGATCTTCATCTTGGAAGCCGTCTCAAGCTGCCTCACCTCATGTTGAGTATTAACCTCTTCACTCTGTCCCTCTGTGATGTAGGGCTCAGTGTAGATCCTGTTGAGGAGGGTTCTACTTCCTGTTTCATCACTTCCTTCAGTCACATGTTCACATCTCCTCCTCAGACTGAGCTTATGTTCATCTGAAACCTCCTGCAGACCACGATCTGCTGAAAGACAAGAAACAATGTGAGAGACAGAGAATCTGAGAGTCTGCTGATTGTTTTCATCAGATACAGAAAAACTACAGATAATAAAAGCTTTTTAACTTTGTGCTTTTATAACGATGTTAAATGTTGATGCTGTATGAAGGAACAAAATAAAACCACATGTGCTGTTGTCAGAAGTGAAGACATCAGCAGACACATGTACAGTGCTGCTCTGACCGGCTGTCTGACCTCCAGCTCCTGTTCTGGATCTTTGTCCACACTGGGGACAGGAGGAGTCTCCTGAAGAACCAGACTGGTGCCAGTATGAGGTGATGCACTGTCTGCAGAACCAGTGTCCACAGCTGGTGGAGACTGGATCCTTGAGGACGTCTTGACACGAAGCACAGCAGGACGACTGCTCCTCCTCAGAAGCTTGACTCCTCTTCCTCTCCCTGTGAAGACATTTCCTGATAACTCACATGTCAAAGTCACAGGTTGTCATCACTTCTGTCAAGGAGGTTTTGTTTTCCCCCAGTATGTTTTTGTGTTGGTCGGTTTGTTAGTGGGATTATAAAAAACAACAGATTACCAGTAAACTTGGTGGAAGGTTGTGGTCTGTGAACCAGATCGGGGGGGGGGGGGGGGGGTCCTCTTTCATAGACATGTTCATAGGACTGATGTTTACCAGTGTGTGGAATTTGGTGCAGATCCAAATCAAAATGAGTCTCTAGTGGATTTCAAAGTGGTTTCATAAGGAGCGTGTTGGTTCTTGGTGGAGGTCTGAGCTCTTTGAGGGATTCTGAGAGATTAGTCACCAACTTCAATGAAGCTGTGTCCTAATGCAGGGGCCACACTAGAGGAAACTAGATCCTCTTCAGAGCAGGTCCCAGTAGAAACAGTCTCTTACTCTGTGGGGGAGGGTCCAGGTTCATTACTGAAGTTTACAGGATACTCTTTGGACATGTTACTCTTCAGAGACAGACAGCTGGACCCTGGAGACTCTGCTCTCAGTCTGTGGTCCTGACCTCTGCAAACACAAACATGTTTTTATTCAGAACACATCTTTCACTGGTTCATTCTCTGAGGATTCAGTTTGGAGCTTCACATGTTTGTAGCAGGTCTCTTACTCTGTGTGTGAGGGTCCAGGTTCATTACTGAAGTTTAGAGGATACTCTTTGGACATGTTACTCTTCAGAGACAGACAGCTGGACCCTGGAGACTCTGCTCTCAGTCTGTGGTCCTGACCTCTGCAAACACAAACATGTTTTATTCAGAACACATCATTCACTGGTTCATTCTGTGAGGATTCAGTTTGGAGGTTCACATGTTTGTAGCAGGTCTCTTACTTTGTGTGTGAGGGTCCAGGTTCATTACTGAAGAATAGAAGAAGATCTTTGAACTGGAAACTCCTCTGAGACAGACAGCTGGACCCTGGAGACTCTGCTCTCAGTCTGTGGTCCTGACCTCTACAAACACAAACATGTTTTTATTCAGAACACATCATTCACTGGTTCATTCTGTGAGGATTCAGTTTGGAGCTTCACATGTTTGTAGCAGGTCTCTTACTTTGTGTGTGAGGGTCCAACTTGCTCTGAAGTGTCCTCGTCCATGTTGCACCGGGCCGGCTGCGGCTCAGTTGTGGTTCAGGCCACGCTGCTCTTCTAGATATTCAAGGTCTGGTCTATTTCCTTCTGGTTCTGCGCTCAGTTTACAGCAGAACACAGTGAAATGATCTTTTACACCAATTTTCAATGTTTATCTGTTGAAAACGTCACAAACACAAATTTTTATTGTGAAATAGATGCAGGGCTTCATAGTTTATAGTACTGGTATTTATTTGACTACACAGGACTTCTTATATACAAGGAAATACAGTGAAATACCATTATTTTGGGATTGACGTTTCAGTCAATCACTCAATTTATTCAGCCATTGAGTACATTATTAAATTAATAATATGAATATATTTTTTAGGGTACCAGCAAAAATAAAGGTGTGGAGGTGTACTATTGTACAAGTAACATTATAAAGTTCCCTCTCATGTAATATTGTTTTATGTCATTTGTAAATCCACCAATAAACCTGCATAGCCACAAACAAATGTTGAATAAAAAAGTATTTTTGCAACTTGAGCATTTCCTAATCTACACTCAGATTAATCGACTACATTAAAGTTAATTAATATAAGCTTGTAAAAGTTCATGTGTCCTTCAACCCCCTGCCACTAAGAGAAGGAAACTCAACATCTAGTATCATGCTCAAGTCATAAAGGCTGGAAATGAATCACAGAACTTTATAGACAGTAACACTGAGAGCACATCAGTCACAGCTTGAACCAGCACTCTGTATCTCCACTCAGTTCTATGGCTTTGTGTCCAAATGAAGGTCAAACATAAGCTCTTCAACTTTATATTCACTTTAAAACTCACACAAAACCAGTATAAAGTCATATATATCGTGTGTGTGTTTGTGTGCGTGTGTGTGTGTGAGTGTGTGTGTGTGTGTGTGTGTGTGTGTGTGTGTGTGTGTGTGTGTTTGTACCTGGCTCTGCAGGTCTATGTTCCTCACACCTCAGCCAGTGAGTCCAGAGCTTTACTGGGATCCACAGTGAAGACTCTTGACTGGTTGGTGACGACTGCTGTAACGTATGATGGTGAAAACACGTTGTGTTATTAAACACTTGATGAACAGATGAAGATAAAAAGTGAAACTGTGAGTTAACTCTGTTAATTAGTCCTTTGAAGGCTCTTTGTTCTAGACCTGCTGTTCACATCTGTCTCTGGGATCCGATCACATGACGTCTGTCACCAGGTGTGAACTGAAAAACTTAGAGTCATGTGATCAGCAGACGGATGTTAACAGCAGGTGTGAGAGTGAGACAGTAAAACTTTCAGAAAGTTGTGTTCACACTCACCTGCTCACTTTCCTTCCTTCTGCTCATCCAGGTGAAAATGGAGTCTGACACTTCCCTGTTCTCATGCTCCTCCTCCCTGTTAAACCAGTTCACTCAGTGATTTTCAATCTCAGTGTTCAACTGGGTGTTCACAGTCCAGCTCATACCCATGGAAATGAATTGGTTCACATTTCATTTTTTATTGTGATGTTATGATGTTGATGACAAACTAAGGATCATGTATTTAGGTCATAATGGACGTTGTGGGATCATGAATCCAGATCTTCTCTTTAACACTGAGTCCAGATTATGAACGTCTCCTGGGACTGAGTCAGACGGATGTTTACACCAGTTGTGAAACCACTTTATGATTGACATCTACAGCGTCCAATGGGTTCAGGGGGGCGTGTCATCGAGCTCTCAGTCAGGCTCCACCCTCTGCTCCTCCAAATATGGTTACTTATGGTTTCAAAAAAACAAGATGGCGCTGAACAAAAGGTCAAAGTGAGGCTTCAGAGCAGCAGCTCACCAACCAGCCTGTGACGTCACGTTGGGTTGATACTTGAGTTCAACTTTATTGTGGAAATCTTCTTCAGAACATTTTACAAACTCCATCACACACGAGGTCACAACAGAGAAATGAATTCACACCTTACAGATTAAAGTGATTTTCTCTACGTCAGGTTCTGATGTTTTCCTTCTTCTTCCTGACGTTGATCACCACCTTCCTCAGAGTCCTCTGCGCCGCCCCGACAGTTTCCGGATCATACCGGGCCTCGGCCAGAAACGCCCTCAACACCATCCAGCTGCACGGAGTCAAGCTGTTCATCTGCATACTGTCGTTCCTCTCGCCCTTCATCAAAATCGCTCCAGTCACCACGTGGCCCAACAACCGCACCACCATCCTCTTCGTCACCTTCGTGTTCACCAATGTTCTGCTCAGTCCACTCATCTACGGCGTCAGAGACAAGAAGTTCACCGGCCACATCAGATGACTCTTCTGCTGTCTGTGCTGCAATGCTGGAGAAAACAAGGTGGTGGAACCTCGGAGAAGATCCAAACAGGTTCTACGGTGAACGACCTTAAACATGGTTTTAAAATGCTATGCTTGATCTGATGATGTCAAAACCTCATGTTTCTTTCAAGGGTTAAAAGACTCATTTGTTTTTTTTAAAGACTAATGAGTCAGATTTAGTGACATCTAGTGGTGAAGATGCAGATGACATGAAACTGAAGAACTGTTCTCTCACTCTCACTTCAAACATGTAGAAGAAACTTTGATCCTCGAGGAGACTTAAGATCAGAGACTTTAAATAAAGATGGCCGACGCATCACTTTAACTGTAACAACATCATGTTAAACAAAAGATAAATGACTTTGATCTGCTGGTTCTGCAGCTTGAAGACATTTTCATTAAAGAGGTGAAAATCTAGCCTGGATGCCAGACGAACTTAGCCCCGCCCACAACATTTTGGTCGGGCAGTTCGGTCTGGAGTCGCTCCATTGGGCTGTGATTATGGGGTGTGTTTCAACTGACCAGGAAGTAAAATTCCTCTTCGCTCAATTGGATAGACCTACAACCAATCAGAGCAACGTAGTATGTGACGTATGCTAAGCAACGCATTGTGAGTTATTTACTAACCCGGGTTCACACCGGACGCTTCAGCGCAGCGCCAAGCCTTAAATAACAGCTGGCTCCCATCCACTCCCATGTTAAAACTTTGTGCCGGTCACAAAGGCTGGCACAAAGCCGTGCAGCGATCTACTGGATCAACGGGTGATATTATTAGCGCTGCCCGGCGGTTCAGCGTCGCTTCAGCGTCCGTTGTGAACAGCCAAGCGCCGGGGCGATAGGGATTAGCGCGGTGCTCTGGCGTCGCCTCCACGTTCTGTGTTCCTCTTTCAAAATGAATGCGCTGTGGATGTCTTCTAAAACAGACTCAATGGCAGCATCTACACATCTCAGCTCGCCAGCGGCAGGCATGTTTGTTGAAAACGAATTCAACCCAAGGGCACTTTGATGACGTGGTTGATTACGTTACCGTTGATCATCTGTCAATCATCGTATAAAGCCCGCCCTGACAATCTGATTGGCCCGGTTGGGCCATAATATTTTCCCAATGGAGCGACTCCAGACCGAACTGCCCGACCAAATTGTTGTGGGCGGGGCTAAGTTCGTCTGGCATCCAGGCTAGTGAAAATCTACACTGAGATATAATACCAAAGTCTGGACACTAGGTGGCGCCCTCCTCACAGACATTGACAAGCCAATTCATTTGCCTGAATAATAATAATAATAATAATAATAATAATTATTATAATAATAATAATAATAATAATCGTTACAATTTCAAAAGGGCCTCACCTGACCTTTGATGTCAGTGCTCGGGCCCTAATTATTAGATTTAAATCAACCGCTGGGCGGAGCTAACATGTCACTGAAACAACCATCAGAGAGAGAGAGAGAGAGGGAGAGAGAGAGAGAGAGAGAGAGAGAGAGAGGTGTAAAGTATCCACACATTAAACTGAAGCTGAAGCTACTGAGCTGATGAGCGTCTTGGGAATGAGCAGCAGATTATATCAGATTATTCTTCTTTCTGCTCCTTTTCATTCAGGATCAGAGGTTTTGTGTTTTGCATAAAAAATGGTTTTGTTTGGTGAATGAATTAAATCAACTGATAAATAATCAAAAATAAATGTATTGATCTGCTGTCAGGCTGTTTATATTGAGACATATTGATCAGATGTAGAATTTCATTACGAGCACAAGCTTTTCCTCATACCGTAAATCCTCTAATAGTGGCCTGTATTCCATTAGCGGCCGGGTCTCTAATATTGGCCGGGCTCGCTATCGGCGGAGGTAAATAAAGGCCGGTCTCTAATAGAGGCCGGGGCTATTATTAGAGGATTTACGGTAAGTATGTCTGGGGATGGCTGGGGACGCGGACAAACATTACACAAGTGGAGGGAACCTAAAAGCACCATCTCGCTCTCTGCTTGTGGACTGATCACATCAGAAACCTCAGGAAGGCTCTAGTTACATTAATAGTCTCTCTCTCTCTCTCTCTCTCTCTCTCTCTCTCTCTCTCTCTGTCTCTGTCTCTCTCTCTCTCTACCATTAGAAGAATTGCATTTGTGAGTGAGCCTGTCCACTGTGACTTGCAATAACGGCCAAACTAAATGAATGTATCGTTCTTTACAGCCCTGCGCTGCTGGACGACAGGCCCTGACTGATGCCCGCCTGCGCGAGGAAGAGAACAGACGCGCAGCGGAACATGAGGAGGACGAAGAGGAACTGTATAATAACAAATGCGTCTATTTTGCTCAAATAGAAATAGAGGCCTGCCTCTAATTCTGGCCTCCTTCCAATAAAGGCCTGGGCCGCAATGCGCTTGAGTAAAATAAAGGCCCGGGCCTATATTAGAGGATTTACGGTAAGTATAAAGTATATCCCATAAATGTGTTTGGTGGATTTTAAACGGATCCTTTGGAGACGTGTTGTTCACACTTTGTGTTTGGTCACAGTGACACCAGCCTGGTGCACAGCTCCATGAAGAGATGATGGTCTCACTCTGCTGCAGAGGAAGTGGACCTCAGAGCTTCAACATCTGCTGGACAGATGTAAGAGCAGCGTGTTCATGAACATGACGTCACAGTCACATGTTACACTGACACACGTGTGTTGAAGATCATCACAAAGTCACATGATGACCTCTCCACACAGTGAGAACTTGAGCCTGTCAGGAACTGACTCTGTCAAACATTTCTTATCCTGAAGTCACAAAGAACTGAGACGGGCTTGAACATGAAGTGAAACAATCATCTTGAGACAAGTGTCTCCACAAAATAACACAAACTGTTCAACACAACAGGCCCAAATGTCCCCTGTCTTCAGGACATCATCTCTCAGACACTTTCTGTCCCTTGTCTCTGCTGTGAACCACCCATCATCAATTATTTCCCAGCATGCTGCTGTTCTCAGAAGCTGCTACAGTCTCCCCCTGGTGGTTGTTCTGAGGTGGTGGTCGAGAACGTACAACAAAATCTTCATCTACGTTTGTATAAAACGTCCTCGGGTCAGTTTTCTATTAAATATGGTAAAATGTTTATTAAACTGTTTCATCAGAGACTTAAAGATTCTCTGCTCTTCATCGACTCTTCTTCATACTGTAAATGTCTCATTCACTTTTCTTCTAGTTGTTTCCATTATGTCAAACTGGTGATTTTGTTCTTTTACCTGCACCAAGGACGAGATGTTTCCACCAGTTTGTTTGAAAAGGAAAGAAAAGCTGAGTCATGATTCCAGTGAAGTCGGTGGAAGGATGTTTATTGAGCATTAAAGCAGAGACAAGTAGAAACAGAACTTTTCTCTCTGAGATGTTTTTCTTCTCTTTACATTACATTTCATTTATGCTTTTATCCAAAGCGACTTAAAATAAGTGCATTCAACCGGGGGTACAAACCCAGAACAACAAGAATCAAGAAAGTACAATTTCTTCAAAAATAAAGCAAAAGTACAAAGTGATATAAGAAAGTCCCATTGAGGTGCTAGTAAATTGTTATATATTTTTTTTGTGGTTTCTTACAGAGGAAATGATCCATGTGTTTGACTTAAAGACTGAATATAAAGGCTTTGACTGGGATGTGCTGCTGTTATACTGCAGCGCCACCTGTGGGTCAAAAGTAGAAAAGCCACCACCGCTCTGCACCTGATGCAGAAATGAAAACGTCCCATTTTTAGGTCCAGAGTTTTGATCTTTTGGGTCAAAGACAAAACTCTGATTTTAAACTCAAAGTGATTTCAATGTGTTTAACTTTGTGTTGAACTAAATCAATTTGTGACGTGAATCCAGGAACATTAAGATCATAAACAAACATATTCACAGAATGTGGTTATACACATTCTGACAAAGATCCACCTGATCAGTTTTTCACTATGGTGCCGTCCTTTGCTTTGTTTGGACGGTGCTGTGAGAGGCCCCTGTATTAACCAACTTCGCAGCAAAGACAACGCCTCATCCACTGAGATGGGCCCAGCCATACAGGGCAACACTGGTCGCACATGGGATACCTCCCAATCACATTTTTCTAAATCTTCTGCATGCATGACTCAGAATGGATTTAAAATAATTTTCCAACAATTTCAGATCGGATACAATTCAAATATTCGGCCTTGAGAAAAACACTTCAGTGTGGTGGATTTCAAAAAGTGTATGAACGCGTTTATTCGCTTAAACTTCATCTGAAACTTCCTAAATGTTCTCAAAAGTTGAAGTGCACAAATCAAAAATAACTGAATCTGAACCTCAGACCAATGATGTATATTAAAGCATCATTTTTAGTTGGAAAATGTCATCCGTCTGGACCACAACAGGGCTCGCTCTCAGGTGCGTCTCAGTGTCTCAGTGTTCCACTGTGTCAGCCTCAGGGGTTTTAGTTCCATTTCTGAATATCCTCTCCGTCCTCTAGGTGGCGATTCGCTGTGGCGTTCCTGCTACCAATGTCAAGAACATGATCATGAGATGTGCACCACTGCTTGGTCAACATGTCCGGTAGTGAGCTCGCCTGCTTCGATGCTGTCAAGGATGATGCCTGGCTCAAAGGAGATTTCATAGCTGTGAGCTGATTATCACTATTATAAACATGAACATGGAAACTAGCTGCACAACTCGAGCTAACCCATTTGCTAATTTCTTCACCGTGTGTTTCAGACAGTGAAGCAGAGAGGCGCTGCAGTCATCAAGGCCAGGAAGCTGTCCAGTGCCATGTCTGCCGCCAAGGCCATCTGTGACCACATGAGAGACATCTGGTCAGGCACCCCCCAGGTAAACGCCATGTTCATTTATATAGTGTTGTTCTAACATTGGAACATCTGCCTGTTGCTGTAATCAGGCAAAACATGGCTATGGCAATGTCAAATATTGAAAGACTGTTCTATACCCTTCAATACTATGACAATTTAATTGTCATAGTATAACCTCAGTATGGTTAAAAGTTTCTCTTTGATCACCACAGGCAGTTAGATCTTGTGTTACAGGTGATTCTGCTGTTTGTTTTTGGGATGATATTTTTACTTCTCATGTTGATCAATCCTTCGTTTCTGACAGATAACATTTGGCATAAGCTCTTCCAGTCTAACCAGTAAATCTACGCATGTATTTTAGGATGAGTTCACCTCTATGGGCGTGTACTCCTCTGGAAACTCATATGGAGTCCCAGCAGACCTCATCTATTCATTCCCGATCCAGATCAAGGTGAGACTGGTCTAAACTTGAGGTTTGATTACAGCTAGTTGATTTGTAGCCACAGCAGGGAATCAATAATACGTTTCTTGACAAGTTTGTCATCACAGTTTATGGTTACTCACATTCATTATGTTCTTCTCAATATGTGCAACAATGAACAACTTAAAGACTAAATTAGTTGAGTTTGTGGGTGTGGTCAATGCACCTGTAGCCACGTGTAACAGTGATGTCACGAGGTGCGTGAGTTCACCTGCACACAGCAACATGATGAACAGTTAAACCACTGGAGGTCGGCAAAAAGTAGATTTTCCAAGGGGGGGGGGGGCATTCAATTAATTAAAAGGTTTGTGTTTGTAGAGTGTAGAGGATAGTTTGTCAGTATTTTTTTTCAAAAAAAACACAACACTTTGTATTTGCTTTAGGACAAGAACTGGACGATTATGGACGGCTTGGCCATCAATGATTTTTCCCGATCGAGGATGGACGCCACAGCAGCCGAGCTGATCGAGGAGAGAGACATGGCGGTGTCTTTCCTGGGGTATGACTAGACCCTGCATGACTCTGTCTGCTGTTCAGTGGAAAAAAATAATGCATCCAGTTTTTATTTGGTTATGGATTATTGCATTGGTCATATATATTCAGTCGAGACCAGAAACACCGTGACACGCAAGTATCTCCACTCTAACTATAGTCCACCATTTGTTACCAGCTGGTTTCCAATTTATTTTAGTTAAACAATACAAAAATATTCAACAATGAAGTTGTTTTCCTTTTGTTCCCTGTGTATCATCTACTGACAGACAAACACAAACACAGGGGTTTCAGCTGAGCAGCTGAGCAGTCAGACAGTAATGTGACCTTTATAACAAAAGGTTTATATATTAAAGTACCTGCATCATCAAGCCTCACTGAGTGAGACATAGGGCTCAGCAATTCACTACTGGCAAACTGGTGTATAATATAGCAGCACTGGTAAAGTTATTTTACCAGTAGCATTTAGTTGTTAGCATAGGTTTAATAGAAAATAAAGCTTTATCTCTCATGGTGGGCAATTACTTTTAATTATATTTACCAGAGGACAAGATTTTGCTGTTTTGATTATATGTTTGACTATTTTCCTGCCACTGCCGGAGAACCGTGGTACCGTGCAATACCACAATGTAACCAGGTGAGGACAGTATTTCTCTATTTAACTCCCCAGCAGCATCAGGAACAATGATGTAACTTCTGTAGCTGGTTAAATTCACAATATATCATTTATAGAAATAATCAAAATGAGGCCCTGACCCCAAAAGGAAAATACAAATCCTTCGACTTACAATAGGGCCAAGCACATGGCACCAGTAAAGCCATCATCATCATATATCACTACATCACGTATCACAACATCACATATAATATATCATATATCCTTGACAGGTTTGAATCCGGTTCAGATGGGGTCTTCCTATGTGGAGTCTGCATGTTCTCCCCGTGTTTTCTCCAGGTGCTCCGGCTTCATCTCACAAACACATGCAGATTAGGGGTTGTGTAGATTGGAGACTACACACAAGCTGCTGCTGCTTCAGCCTCTGGATCCTCAGGACACAGCTCACCCTCCGTCCACACACACTGTCCTCTTCACACTCACCAGCTCAAAGATCCCCCCTGCCACCTGTTGAGAGA
Organism: Pleuronectes platessa; assembly: GCF_947347685.1. Classification (NCBI taxonomy): domain Eukaryota; kingdom Metazoa; phylum Chordata; class Actinopteri; order Pleuronectiformes; family Pleuronectidae; genus Pleuronectes; species Pleuronectes platessa. The sequence continues at coordinate 25,299,023 of NC_070637.1, forward strand.
AGAAGACATCAGTGTCACAGAGACTCACTTCATCAGCTGTGAGTCAGTGATGCAGCTCATCCAGTAGAAAGAGCAGCAGGGACTTCAGTCCTGTTCAGAGGTGGAGCAGCTTCCTCTCTGCTTCATGTTCACGTGTTGAAATGAACACGCTAAGACCTCAGTGTGTGTCCTCTGCATGTCAAACTGCAGAGTGGACACCTGAGAGGTGGATTTACTGCTGTTACAGGTGAAGCCATGTTTCACTGTGTGTTGATGAACATCTGCTTCTGACAAACTGGGACCAGAGGAGACAGATGGACCTCAGCAGAGGTTCTGCTCTGTATAAAGAGCTCCTGGTTACCATGCTGAGGAGAGGCTTCAGTCCCACTGATCTCAGAGCTGTGACAAAGATCCACCTGATCAGTTCTTCACTGATGAAGTGAGAGAACAAACTGTCTCAGATCAGATGAAGACGACACCGTCTCTGTCCCTCGTGTGAGGCTGTCAGCTGTGGTCCAGCTTCATTTCCTGTTCACATGAAAACAACAACAACTGTCGTCTTCACGTCAACTCAATCACATGATCCCAAGCAGCTTGTGGCTTGTCTGATTGGCTGACTGTTGTCTCTCTATGTCTCTGTCCAATCCTGACGTCTGTCCTCATTGTCCTCTCACAGCTTCACTGAGGAAACACTGAGGCCTGAACTACGAAGACACTTCAACATGTCCAGGAGATCTTTCTGAGATCAGCTCAACTGAACCTGACAGACACAGTCAGGCTAAGTGGTCACATGATGCTAGTTATCTGAGCGTGCACATAAAAGGGGCGGGGTTTACTGAGTGTGACTAATCAAAGACATGGACAGTTTGACTGACAGCTGAGCCCCATATATCACAACCAGGATTAAACTGTTCTATAATAAAATCAGAGGAGAACAAACACATGATCCAGAATAAAAGAAACTCAGTCACAGCTGCTAAATGCAGGAAGAACAGCTGGTAAAACATCTGGATTGTGTCAATGTGTGAGATAAATAACTCGAGGCCACAAGATCTGAATCTGTTTCTTACTAACAAGACGAGAGAAGAAGAAGAAGACACACACTGTCTCACTGCCTCTGAGGACGAACACTGTCTCACTGTCTCTGAGGACACACACTGACTCTGAGGACACACACTGACTCTGAGGACACAGACTGGCTCAGTGACTCTGAGGACACACATTGACTCTGAGGATACACACTGTCTCTGAGGAAATATATTGTCTCACTGACTGAGGACACACACTGTCTCTGAGGATACACACTATCTCACTGTCTCGGAGGACACACACTGTCTCTGAGGATACACACTGTCTCACTGACTTTGAGGACACACACTGTCTCACTGACTTTGAGGACACACACTGTCTCACTGTCTCTGAGGACACACACTGACTCTGAGGACACACACTGACTCTGAGGACACAGGCTGGCTCAGTGACTCTGAGGACATACATTGACTCTGAGGAAATATATTGTCTCACTGACTGAGGACACACACTGTCTCTGAGGACACACACTGTCTCACTGACTCTGAGGACACACACTATCTCTGGGGACACACACTGTCTCACTGACCCTGGATCTATGATACTGACTGTGTTTAGTAAAATACTGATGAAAGCAGCGTGGACTGACTCCAATCATCTACTGACCTCAGAGTCTCCAGTCGACAGGTTGGACTCTGCTTTAGATCAATCAGCTCCTTCACTCTTGAGTCCTGCAGGTCGTTGTACCTCAGATCCAGTTCTCTCAGATGAGAGGGGTTTGACCTCAGAGCTGAAGCCAGAGAAGAACAGCTGATCCCTGGCAGACTGCAGTTCCAGAACCTGGATAAAGAATAAAACTTTGAATTAAACTGAGTTCATGTGTGAAAATGACAGACACATATTCACTGTCAGCACAGACTCATAACATGGAAGATAAATATGAAATCAGACATGTTGGACTAAAAACGAGTCCTGATTCAGTAAAAATAGATTATTTGGACCCGGTCTCTGTCCTGCAGATCAGTTTAGGAAATCCAGAACTAAACTCAGTGGTTTAACAAGTAGCTGAGTATTTAAAATGTCACGGATTAATTAATGAATGGATTCAAGTTATGTATGAAGAAGAATTATGTTAAATTATAATTAAATTAGATCAATTGGGTATAAATGCTGTTTTATAGATATGATATCTACAAAAGTCAGTCAGTGACCTGACCTCAGAGTCTCCAGTTGACAGGTTGGACTCTGTAGAAAACTACACAGCTCCTTCACTCCTGAGTCCTGCAGGTCATTGTTGTAGCTCAAATCCAGTTCTCTCAGATGAGAGGGGTTTGACCTCAGAGCTGAAGCCAGAGAAGAACAGCTGATATCTGTCAGACTGCAGCGAATCAACCTGGATAAATAAATATGAATATTAGAATGTGTCCTCCTGTTGGTGTGGATCGTCACCCGTGATGCCGGTAACGCGTTACTCTAATCTGACCACTTTTTTCAGTAACGAGTAATCTAACGCGTAACTATTTCCAAACCAGTAATCAGATTAAAGTTACTTGTCAAAGTCACTGTGTGTTACTATTTTGGTATTTCTGGTTAAACCGCTAGGCAAGTGCTGCGGCTGGGGTAGAAGTTGCCCAGTAGCCCTCCTCTCCACGCCGCCGGAGGCTCGGTGTGCTGCACACCTAAAGGTTTTTTTTGGGGGGGAGGTCTCCGTCCGGTGGCGACTCACGGCGTCGCTGGTGCAGGGACCTTTCTCTTTTCTCTTTGGCCGCGGGCGGTGTCCGTCGGCGGTGCGGTAGGCGGGGACAGGTTGGCGGTCGGCGGCAGCGAATCTGGACATGTGTTGGTCCCTTCTCGCAGATCACCTCAGCTACGGTGCCCGCTGGGGGAACCCTTCATTCGCGCGGGGGGCCCCCTCCGGCGGTTTCTAATAAAGTGAGTGTTGGCAAAAGCGGTTGTCATTTTTATGTTGAGGAGGCGGCGGTGTTGTTGAATGTAACTAATAAATTAACTTGTAATCTAATTTAGTTACTTTTAAAATAAAGTAATCTGTAAAGTAACTAAGTTACTTTTTCAAAGTAACTGTGGCAACACTGATCGTCATCATATCAACAAAGACTCTCAACATGCTGCTGACCTCAGTCCAGTTTGTGACCTGAAGATAAATATCAGATCAGACATGTTGGACCATTGTTTCATTCATCAGCTTCTTCTCTGTGTGTTGGTCACTGAGCAGGTTTGTGTAATTAAACACTGTTTAAAGTAGGGATGGCTCCTGACAGTCACTTCCTGTTTGTTTCTATACTTATCAACTGTCCAATGTGTTTCAATAAGAACGTGTCTTAATTTGAAAACCTGAGGAGGACGAGTGCCCGGCCTCAGTCCACATGTTATTTACTTTCTTAGTGATCAGGAGCAGGTGAGTGCAGCTGAATGGAGTTGATGAGATGGACGTGACTGACAGACTGGGTGAGTGACAGATGACTGAGGTACAGTGAGCAGAGCAGAACAATTTATGGCAAAGACAATTTAAATCAATAATGGCCCAATAAGTAAGAAAGTCTGAAAAGTGAAGAAGGATTGAAGGACCTCAGAGTCTCCAGTCGACAGTTTGGACTCTCCAGTCCAGAACACAGCAGCTTCACTCCTGAATCCTGCAGGAAGTTTCTACTCAGATCCAGTTCTCTCAGATGTGAGGGGTGTGACTTCAGAGCTGAGGCCACGACTTCACACTGAGTCTCTGAGAGTTCACAACCACAGAGTCTGTAATTAAAGAAAATATCAAATCTGTCAGAATAAAACCAGAAAACACAACATTCATACAAAACGTGATCATGTGACCCTCACCCTGGTAAATCCCCTTTTTGTTAAAAACTCCTCAAGAGAATCCTTTCAGATTTGGTTCAAGCGTTCATTAAGACTAACAGAGGAACTCATTAGATTCAGGTGGTCAGAAGTCAAAGGTCAAGGTCACCGAACATGTTCATGGCCTCTTGAACATGATTTCTCAAGTCTGTCTTTAGGGGATTTCTTCACATTTAGACCTAAATATCAACTGATTCAATTTCATTGGTCAAATTTCAAAGGTTACAGTGACCTCACATTATTGTGAATGCAACATGTCAGGAACCTGGAGGGACGGACACTGCACTGGTTGGTGGTGGAGGACAAACGCAGGGTGTTAATTCTTGTTTGACAAGAAAGAAAAATAAAACCTTTTTCTCTGATGTACATGAGAATATATGTGTATACATAATAATAATAACTTTATTTTATACATACACACACACACACACTCCGATTTACATGTCCCTGGGTTTGTGGAGGAAGCTGGAGAACCTAGAGAAAACCCTACAGACACCAGGAGAACCTCCTCCTCACAGAAAGACTGCACTAACAGTGTTGACCACTGCAACACCATGCTGCCCAAAACAATGAGGATCATTTAACACTGAGTGTATTTTAAGAACGACTCATCTCCACTGATTGAACATGTTATCGATCATGTCTGGACTCACTGAGCCTTCCTGCAGTTCCTCACAGCTGGGATCAGTCTCCATTGACCCTGGACTGATGTGTTGAACTTCTTCAGGTTCAACTCATCCAGAACCTCCTCTGACATCTGCAGCATGTAGGCCAGAGCTGAGCAGTGGATCACAGAGAGTTTCTTCTTCGATCTGTTCTCTGACGTCAGGAACTGTTTCATCTGCTGATGAACTGAGTGGTCGTTCATCTCAGTCAGACAGTGGAAGATGTTGATGCTTCTGTCAGGAGAAATGTCATCACTCTTCATCTCCTTCAGGTTGTTGATGATTCTCTTGATGATATTTGGATTGTTCTCTGTCCGACCCAGCAGGCCTCCTAAGACTCTCTGGTTGGACTCCAGACTGAGGCCATGAAGGAAGCGAACAAACAGGTCCAGATGACCATTTGTACTGGTGAGGGATTTCTCCATGGTTCTCTTCAGGAGGTCATCCAGGGAGAAGGTACTGTCTGTGTCCACATCTGTTCCCCAGAAGTTGTTGAGTTCTTCAGTGTGTGTGTAAAAGTAGAACATGTAGACTGCAGCCAGAAACTCCTGAACACTCAGATGAACAAAACAGTAGACTGATTTCTGGAAGATCACACACTCTCTTCTGAAGATCTCAGTACAAACTCCTGAGTACACTGAGGCCTCTGTGACATTAAGACCACACCGCTCCAGGTCTTCTTGGTAGAACATGATGCTTCCTTTCCTAAGATGTTTAAACGCCAGCCTCCCCAGCTTCAGGAGAACGTCCCTGTCAGCCTCCATCAGCTGCTGTGGAGTCGTCTCATGTCCCTCACCGTACTTGTTGCTCTTCCTCTTTGTCTGAACCAGCAGGAAGTGTGAGTACAGGTCAGTCAGGGTCTTGGGCAGCTCTCCTCTCTGGTCTGTGGTCAACATGTGCTCCAGAACTGTAGCACTGATCCAGCAGAAGACTGGGATTTGACACATGATGTGGAGGCTCCTGGACGTCTTGATGTGTGAGATGATTCTGCTGCACAGCTCTTCATCACTGAATCTCCTCCTGAAGTACTCCTCCTTCTGGGCGTCAGTGAAGCCTCGTACTTCTGTGACCCTGTCAACACATGTAGGAGGGATCTGATTGGCTGCCGCAGGTCTGGAGGTTATCCAGACGAGAGCCGAGGGAAGCAGATTCCCCTGGATGAGGTTTGTCAGCAGCACGTTGACTGATGACCTCTGTGTGACCTCAGACACAAGCTCCCTGTGGTTGAAGTCCAGAGAAGGTCTGCTTTCATCCAGGCCGTCAAAGATGAACAAAGGTTTACAGACAGCGAGCGTCTCTGCTGTGAGCTTCTGTAACGCTGGATGGAAAACATGGAGCAGCGTGAGAAGACTGTGCTGCTGGTCCTTCACCAGGTTCAGCTCCCTGAACGAAAGCACAGCCAGCAGACCCACATCCTGGTTCTCTAAACCCTCTGCCCAGTCCAGAGTGAACTTCTGCACCGAGAAGGTTTTTCCAACGCCAGCGACGCCGTTGGTCAGGACGACTCTGATGCTGCTCTGCTGGTCAGTGGAGGCTTTAAAGATGTCGTGGACCTTGATGGGAGTGTCCTGGAGGATCTTCATCTTGGAAGCCGTCTCAAGCTGCCTCACCTCATGTTGAGTATTAACCTCTTCACTCTGTCCCTCTGTGATGTGGAGCTCAGTGTAGATCCTGTTGAGGAGGGTTCTACTTCCTGTTTCATCACTTCCTTCAGTCACATGTTCACATCTCCTCCTCACACTGAGCTGATGTTCATCTGAAACCTCCTGCAGACCACGATCTGCTGAAAGACAAGAAACAATGTGAGAGACAGAGAATCTGAGAATCTGCTGATTGTTTTCATCAGATACAGAAAAACTACAGAAAATAAAAGCTTTTTAACTTTGTGCTTTTCTAACGATGTTAAATGTTGATGCTGTATGAAGGAACAAAATAAAACCACATGTGCTGTTGTCAGAAGTGAAGACATCAGCAGACACATGTACAGTGCTGCTCTGACCAGCTGTCTGACCTCCAGCTCCTGTTCTGGATCTTTGTCCACACTGGGGACAGGAGGATTCTCCTGAAGAACCAGACTGGTCCCAGTATGAGGTGATGCACTGTCTGCAGAACCAGTGTCCACAGCTGGTGGAGACTGGATCCTTCAGGACATCCTGACACGAAGCACAGCAGGACGACTGCTCCTCCTCAGAAACATGACTCCTCTTCCTCTCCCTGTGAAGACATGTCCTGATAACTCACATGTCACAGTCACAGGTTGTCATCACTTCTGTCAAGGAGATTTTGTTTTCACCCAGTATGTTTGTGTGTTGGTTGGTTCGTTAGTGGGATTATAAAAAACAACAGATTACCAGTGAACTCGTGGAAGGTTGTGGTCTGTGAACCAGATCGGGGGGGGGGGGGGGGGGGGGTCCTCTTTCACAGACATGTTCAGAGGACTGATGTTTACCATTGTGTGGAATTTGGTGCAGATCCAAATCAAAATGAGTCTCTAGTGGATTTCAAAGTGGTTTCATAAGGAGTGTGTTGGTTCTTGGTGGAGGTCTGAGCTCTTTGAGGGATTCTGAGAGATTAGTCACCAACTTCAATGAAGCTGTGTCCTAATGCAGGGGCCAACCTAGAGGAAACTAGATCCTCTTCAGAGCAGGTCCCAGTAGAAACAGTCTCTTACTCTGTGGGTGAGGGTCCAGGTTCATTACTGAAGTCTGGAGGATTAAGTTCTTTTGACCAGTCACTCTTCAGAGACAGACAGCTGGACCCTGGAGACTCTGCTCTCAGTCTGTGGTCCTGACCTCTGCAAACACAAACATGTTTTTATTCAGAACACATCATTCACTGGTTCATTCTGTGAGGATTCTGTTTGGAGGTTCACATGTTTGTAGCAGGTCTCTTACGGTTTGTGTGATGGTCCAACTTTCCTCTTAATGTCCTCGTCCATGTTGCACCGGCTGCGGCTCAGTTGTGGTTCAGGCCACGCTGCTCTTCTAGATATTCAAGGTCTGGTCTATTTCCTTCTGGTTCTGCGCTCAGTTTACAGCAGAACACAGTGAAATGATCTTTCACACCAGTTCCAATGTTTATCTGTTGAAAACGTCACAAACAAAAATATTTGCGTCACTTCCTGTAGCTGACCCATTTCAAAATAAAAGAACTGCAGCGCTTCTGTCGACTGAATTAATTCATTCATTAGGGCCCGAGCACCGAATGGTGAGAGGCCCTATTGAATCTGTAAGGATTTTTAGGGCCCGAGCACCGAATGGTGAGAGGCCCTATTGAATCTGTAAGGATTTTTAGGGCCCGAGCACCGAATGGTGAGAGGCCCTATTGAAATTGTAGGCATTATTAGGGCCCGAGCACCGAATGGTGAGAGGCCCTATTGAAATTGTAGGCATTATTCTTATTATTAGGGCCCGAGCACCGAATGGTGAGAGGCCCTATTGAATCTGTAAGGATTTTTATTATTATTATTATTATTATTATTATTATTATTATTATTATTATTATTATTATTATTATTTCCCTTTGGGGGGCTTTTTCAGGGTCTAGACATGCTCAAAAAGTTATGAAACTTTGCAGGAAATTCAAGGTCTGCGGATATTTTAGTATTCTGGAGTAATTGGAATTGGGCGTGGCAAAATGGCTCTACAGCGCCCCCTGGAACCAGCCCCTAGGTTTCCACATAACGGATTTTCATCAAAATCTGGATATAGGTGTATCGTGACCAGTCATGAAAAAAAGTCTCATGGAGCATTATGAAAAACGCAACAGGAAGTCCGCCATTTTGCTTTTAGTGGCCATTTTGGCAATATCCCACATTTTTACTTTTACGTACTTGTCCCAGGGCTTTCATCAGATCAACTTCAAATTCAGATGAGTGTCATCACAACAAGATGGAGATAAAAAATGATTGAGGGATTTTTTTTTTATCACACCGTGTGACCGTGGCATGGCGTTAAAAATTGGTTACACGCCATCAAAACACGGGCATCTGTATCTCGGACATACATGTTCCAATCAAGTCCAAACTAGACATGTAAGACAATAGTCCCCGCCTGATGACATCTATGCATAAATGATGACTTAAAACCGCAGCGCCCCCTGGTGGCAACAGGAAATGTCTTGTTTTTTGCTTGTCTTACACTTGGATGAATTTCTCCTCATCCACTGACCTCAACCATGTCAAACTGTATCAAATGGGTCCCAAGACATTGACAATGAAGACATAAGATTACCGTGACTTTTCGTCAAACGCCATATGAATGGCGTGGCATTAAAGTTCATCAACTCGCCGTGAAACACGAAATTGCTGTAACTTCAGTGTTCATGATTCTATCTCTCTCAAACTACATGTGTGTAACAACAGCCCCCCCCTGAAGATATTCATATGGTTTTAAGAAATGGGCGTGGCAAAAAAACTGACCAGCGCCCCCTATAGGGCAACCCCGGCACTACGATGGCCGACATTTATACAAATCTATCGGGACATGTGTCGTTTCATAACAAACAAAAAAATATCTTGGATAGGTATGCTTGACCAAACAGGGAGGCCGCCATTTTGGATTAAGTGGCCATTTTTTTTCCATATTCCACATTTTTACTTGATGCACTTGTCCCAGGGCTTTCATCAGATTAACTTCAAATTAAGATCAGTGCCATCACAACAAGATGGAGATAAAAAGTGATTAAGAGATTGACCTTTCGTCACACCGTGTGACCGTGGCGTGGCGTCTTGAGTTTGATTAAACGCCATCAAAACACGAGGTTCTGTATCTCGGACATACATTGTCCAATCGAGTCCAAACTAGACATGTAAGACAAGGGTGCCATCCTGATGACATCTACACAGAAATTATGACTTGAAATCACAGCGCCCTCTGGTGGCTACAGGAAGTGACATGTTTTATACTTTGATGAACTGCTCCTGGCTGATTTACAATATACAGCTCAAATCAGATCAGTCAAGTCATTAGATCATGGTCAGAATTGTGACGTTTCCTCAAACCGTGTAAACATTGATGTGCGGCGAAGGATTTTCCTTCGCCAAAGGACACGATGTTATCATAACTCCACTGTGCATTGTCCTATCACTACAAAACTTCTGTCACATGGTCAGAGTCCAAGCCTGAACAGCTCTATGTGTCAATATTTCCTCAGTGTCATAGCGCCACCTACTGATTCGCCAGGAAACAGGAAGTACTTTGTTAATCCACTCTGCATTATCCAACCGGCTCCAAACTACTGACCTATGATCACAATACTGATCTGATCAGCCCCACATATAAATATTAGTTCAGGGTCATAGCGCCACCTACTGATCAGTGTGAATATTAAGTTGTGTTAACATTGTCCGATTGACACAAAATTGCTCACGCTACATCAGAGCGCCTACATGAACAGATATATATGTCTGTGCGTAATAATAGTGATGGCGCCACCTACTGGCAAACCTACTGCCGCAGAGCGCAAAACGCATTTAACGTGGAGAAGTGCATGCTCGATCGATGATGTGCGCTTGGTCATCGATCGCTCTCTCCACCGACCGCAACAGGCTTCAACGTGCGGGTGCTCGGGCCCGCAAGTGCTACAACGTAGCCCTAGTTCTTATTATTATTATTAGGGCCCGAGCACCGAATGGTGAGAGGCCCTATTGAATCTGTAAGGATTTTTATTATTATTAGGGCCCGAGCACCTCTGGTGAGAGGCCCTATTGAAATTGAAAGGATTATTCTGAGAATTTTTAAACATGCTCAAAAAGTTGTAAAAGTTTGCAGTAAATTAGAAAGTGGTTTAAATTTACGTATTCTGGAGTATTTGGAAATGGGCGTGGCAAAATGGCTCAACAGCGCCACCTACGGAAAAGCCCCTCATTTAGCATTCATCGATCCTCACGAAAATTTAGACAGTTGTGTATCATGACCAGATGCACAAAAAAGCCTCAAGGACCATAATGAAAAAATTAACAGGAAGCCCGCCATTTTGGATTAAGTGGCCATTTTGGTCATATTCCATATTTTTACTTTGATGTACTTCTCGTAGAGTTTTCACCATACCAACTTAAAATTTAGACCAGTGTCATCGCAACAAAATGGAGATCAAAAGTTATTGAATGATCAGCTTTTCGTCATACCGTCTGACCGTAGCTTAGCGTCAAAGTTAGATGAAACGCCATCAAAACACGAGCTTCTCTATCTCAGACATATTTGGCCCAATCAACTCCAAAATATACATGTAAGACAAGGGTTGCGACCTGAAGACATCTACACAGAAATTGTGACTTAAAATCACAGCTCCTCCTGGTGGCAGCAGGAAATGTCTTGTTTTTGGTACATTTTACACTTGGATGTATTTCTCCTCATCCACTTTGTGAAACCATGTCAAACTGTGTAAAATGGGTCTCAAGACATTGATAATCTAGGCTTACGATTACTGTGACTTTTCATCATGCGGATTATTAATGGCGTGTCATCAAAGTTCAACTCGCCATGACACACGGAATTGCTGTAACTTCCGTGTTCATGGGTCCAGCTCCCTCAAACTACATGTGTGTATCAACAGCCCACCCCTGAAGATATACAGATAGTTTGAAGGAATGGGCGTGTCAAAATAACTGACTAGCGCCCCCTAAAGGGCAGCCCCGGCACTACGATTGGTCTACATCTACAAAAATCGATAGGGACAAGTGTCTTTTCATGACAAAGAAATAAGTCTCTTGGACAGATATGCTAAACCACACAGGAAGCCCGCCATTTTGGATTTGGTAGCCATTTTGGCCATATTTCACACTTTTACTTTGATGTACTTGTTGTAGAGCTTTCATCAGATCAACGTGAAATTTAGTTGAGTGTCATCACAACAAGATGGTGATGAAAAGTTATTAAAAGATATATTTCTTGTCTCACGGTGTGACCTTTGCGTGACGTCAAAGTTTGATTACACGCCATTAAAACATGAGCTTCTGTATCTTGGACATATTTGGTCCAATCCAGTCCAAACCAGACATGTAAGACAAGAGTCGCGAACTGATGACATCTACAAAGACACAATGATTTAAAACGATAGCACCACCTGCTGGCTACAGAAAGTGAGGCGTTTATCCTTGCTGCAGTGCCAAAACGCTTGTAACACGGAGACGAGCGCTTGGTCATCGAACGCTCTTTCTTCAACGACCGCAACAGACGTGAAATCGCCTGTGCTTGGGCCCGTTAGTGCTACAACGTAGCCCTAGTTATTATTATTATTATTATTTCCCTTTGGGGGGCTTTTTCAGGGTCTAGACATGCTCAAAAAGTTATGAAACTTTGCAGGAAATTCAAGGTCTGCGGATATTTTAGTATTCTGGAGTAATTGGAATTGGGCGTGGCAAAATGGCTCTACAGCGCCCCCTGGAACCAGCCCCTAGGTTTCCACATAACGGATTTTCATCAAAATCTGGATATAGGTGTATCGTGACCAGTCATGAAAAAAAGTCTCATGGAGCATTATGAAAAACGCAACAGGAAGTCCGCCATTTTGCTTTTAGTGGCCATTTTGGCAATATCCCACATTTTTACTTTTACGTACTTGTCCCAGGGCTTTCATCAGATCAACTTCAAATTCAGATGAGTGTCATCACAACAAGATGGAGATAAAAAATGATTGAGGGATTTTTTTTTTATCACACCGTGTGACCGTGGCATGGCGTTAAAAATTGGTTACACGCCATCAAAACACGGGCATCTGTATCTCGGACATACATGTTCCAATCAAGTCCAAACTAGACATGTAAGACAATAGTCCCCGCCTGATGACATCTATGCATAAATGATGACTTAAAACGGCAGCGCCCCCTGGTGGCAACAGGAAATGTCTTGTTTTTTGCTTGTCTTACACTTGGATGAATTTCTCCTCATCCACTGACCTCAACCATGTCAAACTGTATCAAATGGGTCCCAAGACATTGACAATGAAGACATAAGATTACCGTGACTTTTCGTCAAACGCCATATGAATGGCGTGGCATTAAAGTTCATCAACTCGCCGTGAAACACGAAATTGCTGTAACTTCAGTGTTCATGATTCTATCTCTCTCAAACTACATGTGTGTAACAACAGCCCCCCCCTGAAGATATTCATATGGTTTTAAGAAATGGGCGTGGCAAAAAAACTGACCAGCGCCCCCTATAGGGCAACCCCGGCACTACGATGGCCGACATTTATACAAATCTATCGGGACATGTGTCGTTTCATAACAAACAAAAAAATATCTTGGATAGGTATGCTTGACCAAACAGGGAGGCCGCCATTTTGGATTAAGTGGCCATTTTTTTTCCATATTCCACATTTTTACTTGATGCACTTGTCCCAGGGCTTTCATCAGATTAACTTCAAATTAAGATCAGTGCCATCACAACAAGATGGAGATAAAAAGTGATTAAGAGATTGACCTTTCGTCACACCGTGTGACCGTGGCGTGGCGTCTTGAGTTTGATTAAACGCCATCAAAACACGAGGTTCTGTATCTCGGACATACATTGTCCAATCGAGTCCAAACTAGACATGTAAGACAAGGGTGCCATCCTGATGACATCTACACAGAAATTATGACTTGAAATTACAGCGCCCCCTGGTGGCTACAGGAAGTGACATGTTTTATACTTTGATGAACTGCTCCTGGCTGATTTACAATATACAGCTCAAATCAGATCAGTCAAGTCATTAGATCATGGTCAGAATTGTGACGTTTCCTCAAACCGTGTAAACATTGATGTGCGGCGAAGGATCATCCTTCGCCAAAGGACACGATGTTTTCATAAGTCCACTGTGCATTGTCCTATCACTACCAAACTTCTGTCACATGATAAGAGTACAAGCCTGAACAGCTCTATGTGTCAATATTTCCTCAGTGTCATAGCGCCACCTACTGATTCACCAGGAAACAGGAAGTACTTTGTTAATCCACTCTGCATTATCCAACCGGCTCCAAACTACTGACCTATGATCACAATACTGATCTGAACAGCTCCACATATAAATATTAGTTCAGGGTCATAGCGCCACCTACTGATCAGTGTGAAAATTAAGTTGTGTTAACATTGTCCAATTGACACAAAATTGCTCACGCTACATCAGAGCGCCTACATGAACAGATATATATGTCTGTGCGTAATAATAGTGATGGCGCCACCTACTGGCAAACCTACTGCCGCAGAGCGCAAAACGCATGCAACGTGGAGAAGTGCATGCTCGATCGATGATGTGCGCTTGGTCATCGATCGCTCTCTCCACCGACCGCAACAGGCTTCAACGTGCGGGTGCTCGGGCCCGCAAGTGCTACAACGTAGCCCTAGTTTTTAAATGTTTTTTATTGTGAAATAGATGCAGGACTTCATAGTTTGTAGTACTAGTATTTATTTGAGTACACAGGACATCTTAAATACAAGGAAATACTGTGATCACATCAGAAACCTCAGGAAGACTGTAGTTACATTAAAAGTAAAGAACTTCAGGTGAAGGACAATAGTCTCTCTCTCTCTCTCTCTCTCTCTCTCTCTTATTTTTGGATTCAAATTTCAGTCAATCACTTGATTTATTCAGCCAGTTTCGACCATTTCATTGAGAACATTATTAAATAAATAAAATGTATATATTTTTTAGGGTACCAGCCAGTAAGGGTGTTGAGGTGTACTATTGTACAATTACAATAATAAAGTTCCCTCTCATGTAATATGGTTTTATGTCATTTGTAAATCCACCAATAAAACGGCAGAGCCACAAACAAACGTTGAATAAAAAAGTATTTTTGCAACTTGAGCATTTCCTAATCTACACTCAGATTAATCAACTACATTAAAGTTAATTAATACAAGCTTGTAAAAGTTCATGTGTCCTTCAACCCCCGGCCACTAAGAGAAGGAAACTCAACATCAAGTATCATGTTCACGTCATAAAGGCTGGAAATGAATTACAGAACTTTATAGACAGTAACACTGAGAGCACATCAGTCAGCAGCTTGAAGCAGCACTCTGTATCTCCACTCAGTTCTATGGGTTTGTGCCCAAATGAAGGTCAAACACAAGCTCTTCAACTTTATATTCACTTTAAAACTCACACAAAACCAGTATCAAGTTATATATGTGTGTGTGTGTGTCTGAATGTGTTTGTGTGCGCGCACGCGCGTGTGTGTGTGTGTGTGTGTGTGTGTGTGTGTGTGTGTGTACCTGGCTCTGCAGGTCGATGCTCCTCACACCTCAGCCAGTGAGTCCAGAGCTTTACTGGGATCCACAGTGAAGGCTCTCGACTGGTTGGTGACCACTGCTGTAACGTATGATTGTGAAAACACGTTGTGTTATTAAACACTTGATGAACAGATGAAGATAAAAAGTGAAACTGTGAGTTAACTCTGTTAATTAGTCCTTTGAAGGCTCTTTGATCCAGTCCTGCTGTTCACATCTGTCTCTGGGATCCGATCACATGACGTCTGTCACCAGGTGTGAACTGACAAACTTAGAGTCATGTGATCAGCAGACGGATGTTAACAGCAGGTGTGAGAGTGAGACAGTGAAACTTTCAGAAAGTTGTGTTCACACTCACCTGCTCACTTTCCTTCCTTCTGCTCACCCAGGTGAAAATGGAGTCTGACACTTCCCTGTTCTTATGCTTCTCTTCCCTGTTGAACCAGTTCAATCCTGAAACCACCCAGTTCAAAGTCCAGTTCATACCCATGAAGATGAACTGGTTCACAGTTAATGTTTTACTGTGATGGTTATGATGTAGATAGCAAACTTAGATTTTAGATTAGATTAGATTCAACTTTATTGTCATTGCACAGAGTACAAGTACAGAGACAACAAAATGCAGTTTAGCATCAAACCAGAAGTACAAAATAAGCAGCAAAAGTGCAGAGTATTTGCATATGTAAAGTGGAATATGCAAATAAATAAGATATGTACAGTAAGAAATAGATATGGAATATGAACAGTCTTGAAACAAGACTAGCACCAATAGAAGAAGGTAGTGTAGATAACAAACTTAGGATCATGTATTTAGTTAATAATGGACGGTGTGGGATCATGAATCCAGATCTTCACTTTAACACTGAGTCCTGACTGGGAGCGTCTCCTGGGACTGAGCCGTACAATGTGATTCATCATGATGTTTAAATGAGCCTCATAAACTCTGGAATCAAACCAACACTCAGTTACTTCATGTGCTGTGCGATCAGCAGACGGCTGTTAAAACCAGGTGTGACACCACTTTATGATTGACATCTAGCACCGTCCAATGGGTTCAGGGGGGCGTGCCATCGAGCTCTCAGTCAGGCTCCACCTTCTGCTCCTCGAAATATGGTTACTTCTGGTTTCAAAAAACCAAGATGGCGCTGAACAAAAAGTCAAAGTGAGGTTTCAGAGCAGCAGCTCACCAACCAACCTGTGACGTCACGTTGGGTTAATACTTGAGTTCAACTTCATTGTGGAAATCTCCTTCAGAACATTTTACAAACTCCATCACACACAAGGTCACAACAGAGAAATTAATCCACACATTACAGATTCAAGTGATTTTCTCTCCATCAGGTTCTTATGTTTTCCTTCTTCTTCCTGACGTTGATCACGACCTTCCTCAGAGTCCTCTGCGCAGCCTGGACACTTTCCGAATCTTACCGGGCCTCGGCCAGAAACGCCCTCGACACCATCCTGCTGCACGGAGTCCAGCTGTTCATCTGCATGCTGTCGTTCCTCTCGCCCTTCATCAACATCGCTCTAGTCACCACGTGGCCCAACGACCGCATCACCATCCTCTTCGTCACCTTCCTCTTCACCAATGTGCTGCCACGTCTGCTCAGTCCGCTCATCTACGGCGTCAGAGACAAGAAGTTCAACGACCACATCAGACGAGTCTTCTGCTGTCGGTGCTGCAACGCTGGAGAACCCAAGGTGGTGGAACCTCGGAGAAGATCCAAACAGGTTCTATGGTGAACGACCTTGAAGATGGTTTTAAAATGTCGCACTTGCTCCAATGATGTCAAAACCTCATGTTTCTTTCAAGGGTTAAAATACTCATTTGTTGTTTTTAAAGACTAATTTGTCAGATTTAGTGACATCTAGTGGTGAAGATGCAGATGACAAGAAACTGAAGAACTGTTCTCTCACTCCACTTCAAACATGTAGAAAAAACTTTGATCCTCGAGGAGACTTAAGATATGTTTGTCTGTGTGTGTCTGTGTGTGCGTGTGTGTGTGTGTGTGTGTGTCTGTGAAGATGTCATAAAACTGAACTCTAAACAAATGCAGGAGGGTGGGGGCAGGAGCAGTTTGGGTCAGATATATGGCCTTCACTTAATGACTTTTATTAACCGCTGCCTCTTGGTGTTAATATTGAAGTTAGTTAGAATGTGTGTGCGTCACATCGCTGGTCAGTCTCACAATCTGTTTCATAAGAGGTCTGATAAGGCTCCTCACCATTTCCTGATTCCAGTGCCAAGAGGGTGGAGCTACGCCTGAGCACTATCAAGGAAGACTCCCCTTCATTATTGACCAATCAAGTTATACCTACTGTTATAAAATACATCAACCGCTGTCCCGGTGCGACTGGTGACTGCCCGGTGCCGCTAGAGGGCGGGGGGGCTGTGCTTTGTGTGCCCATTGCTTTGCTCTAACTTTTAATACTTTTTCATTACTTCTTAATAAATACTTGTTGAACCAAACCAAGACCAGCTCTTCTCATATTTGGGATAAAAGAACACGACAATATGAAAATAAAGGCTAATGAGTTTAGATCTTTCTTCTAAATATTAAAGACATAAAAACTGCTGTTGTTTAGTGTTTTCTTCTTTTATGAGACCGAGCAGCTCTTCATCATTTCACCTCATTTGTGTTACTTTACTGTTTCTCCTCTTCAAATAAAAACTGAAACTTAAATCTGGTCAAAATAAATGAGTAAATAAACACATCATCTCTTGCTTCATATAATAAACAGGACTTTCTTTATTTCCGTGTTGAGTTTTTGTTGTTGAGAGGAAACTTGAATGTTGTGTCAGTTTAGTGAAACTAAAAACTCTGAGCTGCTTGTGAACGTGTCTCTGTGGGTTGAGAGAAACATGAGATTTACAGTGCCTTACATAAGTATTCACCCCCCTTGGACTTTTTCCCATTATGTACTGTTACTAACTGGAATTCAAATAGACTTAAATAAACTTTTTCCCGTTTGATCAACAAAACATGCATAGTACTTTGGAGGTGCAAAATAAATTTTATTGTGACACAAACAATAATGAGAACAAAAAAGTTGACATCTGTTGGGTGCATAAGTATTCACCCCCCTGTGTCAATACTTGGTAGAACCCCCTTTCGCTGCAATTACAGCTGCAAGTCTTTTGGGGTATGTCTCTACCAGCTTTGCACATCTAGAGATGGAAAGGTTTGTCCATTCTTCTTGGCAAAAAAGATGAAGCTCAGTCAGATTGGATGGAGACCGTCTGTGAACCGCAATCTTCAAGTCTTGCCATAGATTCTCTATTGGATTGAGGTCTGGGCTTTGACTGGGCCATTTTAAGACATTAACATTCTTTAATCCAAACCATTCCTTTGTAGCTCTGGCTGTATGTTTAGGGTCATTGTCCTGCTGGAAGATGAACCTCCGCCCCAGTCTCAAGTCTTTTGCAGACTGCATCAGATTTTCTTCAAGGATTTCCCTGTATTTGGCTCCATCCATCTTTCCCTCTATTCTGACCAGTTTCCCTGTACCTGCTGAAGAGAAGCATCCCCACAGCATGATGCTACCACCACCATGTTTCACTGTTGGGATGGTGTGCTCAGGGTGATGGGCAGTGTTGGGTTTTCGCCACACATAGCGTTTTGCATTGAGGCCAAAAAGTTCAATTTTGGTCTCATCTGACCAGAGCACCTTCTTCCACATGTTTGCTGTGTCTCCCACACGGCTTCTGGCAAACTCCAAACGGGATTTTTTATGGATCCCTTTCAACAATGGCTTTCTTCTTGCCACTCTTCCATAAAGGCCAGATTTGTGGAGTAGACGACTAATAGTTGTCCTGTGGACAGATTCTCCCACCTCAGCTGTGGATCTCTGCAACTCCTCCAGAGTAACCATGGGCCTCCTGGTTGCTTCTCTGATTAATTTCCTCCTTGTCCGACTCTTCAGTTTGGGTGGACGGCCTCCTCTTGGTAGGTTTGCGGTTGTGCCATATTCTTTCCATTTTCTTATGATGGATTTTATGGTGCTCAGAGAGATGTTCAAAGCTCTGGATATTTTTTTATAACCTAACCCTGCTTCATATTCCTCCACAACTTTATCCCTGACCTGTTTGGTGAGCTCCTTGGTCTTCATGATGCTGTTTGTTCAGTAATGATCTCCAACAAACTCTGAGTCCGTCACAGAACAGGTGTATTTATACTGAGATTAAATTGCAGACAGGTGGACCCTATTTTCTAATTATGTGACTTGCAAATGTGACTTGTGAATGCAATTGGTCGCACCAGATCTTTGTTAGGGGTTTCACAGTAAAGGGGGTGAATACATATGCACTCAACACTTTTCAGATTTTTATTTGTAAATAATTGTGAAATCCATGTAATATTTCCCCCCACTTCCAAATGATGCACTATTTTGTGTTGGTCCATTACATAAACTCACGATGAAATAAATTTTAATCTGTGGTTATACCATGACAAAATGTAGAAAAGTCCAAAGGGGGTGAATACTTATGCAAGGCACTGTATTTAAAAACTGAGTTGATGACACCTGGGATTTAAGATTTAAATCTCATCTGAGACACAGAATATTAATAAACTGAAGAAGCTCGATGTCGTTTCAAACTTATTATTACTGGTTGTGTGTGAGCACCTTTAAATAAAGATTATTAGATTTGAATCAACCGCTGGGCGGAGCTAAAATGTCAGAGAAACAACCATCAGAGAGACAGAGAGAGAGAGAGAGAGAGAGAGAGAGAGAGAGAGAGAGAGAGAGAGAAAGAGAGGTGTTAAACTTTAACCTAAACCAAACACTAACCTGAAGCTGAAGCTACTGAGCTGATGAGCGTCTTGTGAACGA
The DNA here is from genome assembly GCF_947347685.1 of Pleuronectes platessa. Classification (NCBI taxonomy): domain Eukaryota; kingdom Metazoa; phylum Chordata; class Actinopteri; order Pleuronectiformes; family Pleuronectidae; genus Pleuronectes; species Pleuronectes platessa. The sequence goes on from NC_070637.1 coordinate 25,318,602, forward strand.
GCAGCAGATTACATCAGATTCTTCTTCTTTCTGCTCCTTTTCATTCAGGATTAGAGGTTTTGTGTTTTGCCTTTAAATTATTTTTCTGGAAATGAATGAAATCAACCGATAAATAATAAAAAACAAATGTATTGATCTGCTGTCAGGCTGTTTATATTGAGACATATTGATCAGATGTAGAATTTCATTATGAGCACAAGCTTTTCCTTATAAGTATAAAGTATATCCCATAAATGTGTTTGATGGAATTCTAACGGATCCTTTGGACAACGTGTTGTTCACACTTTGTGTTTGGTCACGGTGACACCCGCCTGGTGCACAGCTCCATGAAGAGATGATGGTCTCACTCTGCTGCAGAGGAAGTGGACCTCAGAGCTTCAACATCTGCTGGACAGATGTTAGAGCAGCGTGTTCATTAACATGGCGTCACAGTCACATGTTACACTGACACACGTGTGTTGAGGATCATGACAAAGTCACATGATGTCCTCTCCACACAGTGAGAACTGGAGCCTGTCAGGAACTGACTCTGTCAAACATTTCTTATCCTGAAGTCACAAAGAACTGAGACGGGCTTGAACAGGAAGTGAAACCATCATGTTGAGACAAGTGTCTCCACAAAATAACACAAACTGTTCAACACAACAGGCCCAACATGTCCACTGTCTTCAGGACATCATCTCTCAGACACTTTTTGTCACTTGTCTCTGCTGTGAACCTCCCATCATCAATTATCTCCCAGCATGCTGCTGTTCCCAGAGGCCTGCTACAGTCTCCCCCTGGTGGTTGTTCTGAGGTGTCGGTCGAGAACGTACAACAAGAATCTTCATCTACGTTTGTATAAAACGTCCTCGGGTCAGTTTTCTATTAAATATGGTAAAATGTTTATTAAACAGTTTCCTCAGAGACTTAAAGATGCTCTGCTCTTCATCGACTCTTCTTCATTATGTAAATGTCTCATTCACTTTTCTTCTGGTTGTTCCCATTATGTCAAACTGGTGACTTTGTTCTTTTACCTGCACCAAGGACGAGATGTTTCCACCAGATGGTTTAAAGAGGAAAGAAAAGCTGAGTCATGATTCCAGTGAAGTCGGTGGAAGGATGTTTATTGAGCATTAAAGCAGAGACAAGTAGAAACAAAACTTTTCTCTCTGAGATGTTTTTCTTCTCTTTACATTACATTTCATTTAGCTAATGCTTTTATCCAAAGCGACTTAAAATAAGTGCATTCAACCGGGGTGTACAAACCAAGAACAACGAGAGTCAAGAAAGTAAAATTTCTTCTATAATAAAGCAAAAGTACAAAGTGATATAAGTAAGTGCCATTTAAGTGCTAGTAAATTGTTATATATATATTTTTTTGTGGTTTCTTACAGAGGAAATGATCCAGGTTTTTGACTTAAAGACTGAATATAAAGGCTTTGACTGGGATGGGCTGCTGTTATACTGCAGCGCCACCTGTGGGTCAAAAGTAGAAAAGCAACCAGTGCTCTGCACCTGATTGTGTTGAACTAAATCAATTTGTGACGTGAATCCAGGAACTTTAAGATCATAAACAAACATACACAGATTGTGGTTCTACACACATCGAGACATACTGAGGGACAAAGGTGGAGAAAAATGAAGACAAACTTGAATACACTATAAGTGACTCTTTATAGAGGGTTTATATATTCTGCTTGTGTTGTGTCATTTCAATAAACACATCCGGACAAGAAAGTTGCTGGTTTGAATCCGGTTCAGATGGGGTCTTCCTGTGTGGAGTCTGCATGTTCTCCCCGTGTTTTCTCCAGGTGCTCCGGCTTCATCGCACAAACATATGCAAATTAGGGGTTGTGTAGATTGGAGACTACACACAAGCTGCTGCTGCATCAGCCTCTGGATCCTCATGACACAGCTCAGCCTCCGTCCACACACACTGTTCTCTTCACACTCAGCTTCACTCAGACAACCCCCTCCACCTGTTGAGAGAAGAAGACATCAGTGTCACAGAGACTCACTTCATCAGCTGTGAGTCAGTGATGCAGCTCATCCAGTAGAAAGAGCAGCAGGGACTTCAGTCCTGTTCAGAGGTGGAGCAGCTTCCTCTCTGCTTCATGTTCACGTGTTGGAATGAACACGCTAAGAGCTCAGTGTGTGTCCTCTGCATGTCAAAGTGCAGAGTGGACACCTGAGAGGTGGATTTACTGCTGTTACAGGTGAAGCCATGTTTCACTGTGTGTTGATGAACATCTGCTTCTGACAAACTGGGACCAGAGGAGACAGATGGACCTCAGCAGAGGTTCTGCTCTGTATAAAGAGCTCCTAGTTACCATGCTGATGAGGAGAGGCTTCAGTCCCACTGATCTCAGAGCTGTGACAAAGATCCACCTGATCAGTTCTTCACTGATGAAGTGAGAGAACAAACTGTCTCAGATCAGATGAAGACGACACCGTCTCTGTCCCTCGTGTGAGGCTGTCAGCTGTGGTCCAGCTTCACTTCCTGTTTACATGAAAACAACAACAACTGTCGTCTTCACGTCAACTCAATCACATGATCCCAAGCAGCTTGTGGCTCGTCTGATTGGCTGACTGTTGTCTCTCTGTGTCTCTGTCCAATCCTGACGTCTGTCCTCATTGTCCTCTCACAGCTTCACTGAGGAAACACTGAGGCCTGAACTATGAAGACACTTCAACATGTCCAGGAGATCTTTCTGAGATCAGCTCAACTGAACCTGACAGACACAGTCAGGCTTAGTGGTCACATGACGCTGGTTATCAACTCGTTAAGTTAACTCAGGTTTTCCTCATATCTGAGATCTGAGCGTGCACATAAAGGGGCGGGGTTAACTGTGTGTTACCAATCACAGACATGGACAGTTTGACTGACAGCTGAGCCTCATATTTCACAACCAGGATCAAACTGTTCTATAATAAAAATCAGAGGAGAACAAACACATGATCCAGAATAAAAGAAACTCAGTCACAGCTGCTAAATGCAGGAAGAACAGCTGTTAAAACATCTGGGATATTGTCAATGTGTAAGTTACAGCGCCCCCTGGTGGCATCTGGTAAAAATATATTACGTGACCACGACATAATAACGTGTGTGAACGAGATAAAAAACTCGAGACCACAAGATCTGAATCTGTTGTTTACTAACAAGACGAGTGGAAGAGAAGATTCTTGATGAGAAACGTTTGAATCTCAGGATGTGACACACACTGTCTCTGAGGACACACACTGTCTCACTGACTCTGATGACACACATATGGACCTGTCTTCAGGAAGATGACTCAGTGCATCTGGTGTTTTGGTGACAGGATGAGTCTGGAGACATTGAGATGTTCTGGGTGAGTTAGAGATCAACTGAACCAACCAGACGTTGATTTAAACTTCCCTTATCCTTCCCTTTAAGGAGAGTGTGCACCACACAACAGTGTAGAGCAGTGATTCTCAAACTGTGTGGCGCGCCCCACCGGTGGGGAGCAGAGGCATAACAGGTGGTGTGCGCTACCGGGAGGGGTAAATATGAGGCGGAACTAATATTATAGCTGAACTAATGTTTTGACGTCCGCATCTCTTTAACGGCGGAGCAGTAAACAAATTGCTCTTTAGCCGTAGCTAGGGGTCGCAACCCGCGGCTTCAGCCCCTCTGCTGTGGCTCAATTTACAGTGTTGTTCATGTCGCGAACGGCCAGCGCACACAGGACTCAGAGCTAGTTCAAGGGAAGCAGCTGGACAGGGAAAAACAAGAGACGGTGTTCAAAAACCAAGTTGAAAAAAAAGTAGTATCAAGCCTATCTTGCTCTTGGGTTCACAGTCAATGGAGTAGGACATGAGGAGAGACCAGTGTGTATTTTAAAAAACTCTCTGAGACCCAACAAATTAAGAAGATTCTTAGAAACACTACACCCCATCACCTACAATAATAATTGAATTATTTTTTATCCCTCTATTATTGAAAAAGTAAGGACTGATGGAGGAATGTAGTGATAAATGTCACCAAAAGTTCAATTATTATTATTGTTATATAAATTTGCTTGAATTTAAGCAAATTAATGACACTATTTTCTGAAAAAATTACAAATGTCACTAAAAACTTTTGGAAAAAGTTTGTTTATCAGAAATTCCTGAAAGTAATGTGGATTTAATGTTCATGTGTATGTTACATAAATATATATGTTAAACTTGGCCCATTTTGTCATCATTTTGTTGGGGCAGCGGAACGGGTGGGTTTGAAAAATATTCAAGCTCCAAAGAGGGGCATGAGAGAAAAAGTTTGAAAAACACTGGTGTAGAGTCACTGTGGTCAGTGGGCGGAGCTTTGATACGGGTTGATCTCCAACTTAACCTGGAGCAGGTCAGCCGTTCATCAGAAGATACCAGGTTGATTTACCTCGTTAAGAAGTGGACGAGCTTCGTAGGACTGAAAAAACTAAACCTGAAGTTAACCTGATAACCACAAATCCTGCTTGGTAGCACAGACCCTGGATCTGTGATACTGACTGTGTTTAGTAAAATACTGATGAAAGCAGAGTGGACTGACTCCAACCATCTACTGACCTCAGAGTCTCCAGTCGACAGGTTGAACTCTGCTTTAGATCAAGCAGCTCCTTCACTCCTGAGTCCTGCAGGTCGTTTCCTCTCAGATCCAGTTCTCTCAGATGAGAGGAGTTTGACCTCAGAACTGAAGCCAGAGAAGAACAGCTGATCTCTGACAGACTGCATCTCTCCAACCTGGATAAAGAATAAAACTTTGAATTAAACCAAGTTCATGTGTGAAAATAACAGACACATATTCATGTCAGCACAGACTCATAACATGGAAGATAAATATGAAATCAGATATGTTGGACAAAAAATGAGTCCTGATTCAGTACAAATAGATTATTTGGACCCGGTCTCTGTCCTGCAGATCAGTTTAGGAAATCCAGAACTAAACTCAGTGTTTTAACAAGTACCTGAATATTTATAATGTCACAGATTAATTAATGAATGGATTCAAGTTATGTATGAAGAGGAATTATGTTATGTCAGTGAACTGACCTCAGATACTCCAGTCGACAGGTTGGACTCTGCAGAAAACCACACAGCTCCTTCACATCTGAGTCCTGCAGGTTGTTTTCAGTCAGATCCAGTTTTCTCAGATGAGAGGGGTTTGACCTCAGAGCTGAAGCCAGAGGAGAACAGCTTATCTCAGACAGACTGCAGCGAATCAACCTGGATAAAGAATAAAACTTAACTGTAAATTAAACTGAGTTCACTAACTCCTTCACAGTGAACCTGTAACTTAACATAACTTAACATAGCCATGGTTATCATGACGATATGTGTTTTGGCTCCGCCCTTCTTCTGAATGTTCCCACATGTTCCTGTTGCTGTGAACGAGTCAGACCCGGACAATCTCCTGCTGCTGCTTCAGCTCCAGAAAATGTCCGACCCACTTGTCAGAACATGTTCCACAGTTGATGTGTGAAAGGGCGAGCAGTTCTATGATCATGTTTTCTTGAAGTGGAGATGATCTGAGCAGCAGTTTGACCATTTGAAAGTGCCTCAGGGAGCCTGAGGAACACGTGTGTACAGGGCGGGACAGAGATCTAGTGGTGAAAAGATAAAGTCATGGACGAACCCGTGTAAGTCCTGAAACCAGAGGATGGGTTTAATGTTGAAAATCAACCCAAAGTGGAAGAAACAGGGCTGAAGAACTTGGTCCTAAAAATAAAAGGAGTCAAATATAATGAACTTGGACTCTGGACCCTGAGCCCAGTCCCAGAACACCAACGCAGCATGCTGTCATGTGGTCAGTCCACAGGACCACCAATAGGTTTAACAGGGGGGTGGATGGGAGGCACGTGGCGCTTCGGCAGCGCTTCCGTGTCCGGTGTGAACCTGGCATTAGGAACACATGTTCTGATCTCTGACCTTAAAGCTACAGTGTGGAAGATTCAGGTGAAAGGATCCATTGTTAGAAACTGAAGAGAAAAGAATCCTAGAGATTTTTACCTAGTTTCATCTGAATGTAACAGTTGTTGTTTTCTTTACTTTAGAATGAGCCATTTATATTTATATACTTTATATTTAAATATTGTATATTTACATACTCTATGAATAAAAACGATATATTTACAGACTTTAGATTTAAATACTTTATATTATATTTAGAGTGAACCTTTAACATTGAAACATGATGTCTGACCACAGATTCTTTAGTCGACAGGTTGGACTCTGTAGAAAACCACACAGCTCCTTCACTGCTGAGTCCTGCAGGATGTTTCTACTCAGATCCAGTTCTCTTAGATGAGAGGGGTTTGACCTCAGAGCTGAAGCCAGAGAAGAACAGCTGATCTCTGACAGACTGCAGTCATCCAACCTGGATAAAGAATAAAACTTAACTGTAAATTAAACTGAGTTCATGTGTGAAAATAACAGACACATATTCATGTGAGCACAGACTCATAACATGGAAGATAAATATGAAATCAGACATGTTGGACTAAAAACGAGTTCTGATTCAGTACAAATAGATTAATTGGACCTGGTTTCTGTCCTGCAGATCAGTTTAGGAAATCCAGAACTAAACTCAGTGTTTTAACAAGTAGCTGAATATTTATAATGTCACAGATTAATGAATGAATGAATTCAAGTTATGTATGAAGGGGAATTATGTTCAATTATAATTAAATGAGACAAATTGTGTATAAATAGTGTGTTATAGTTATGAGATCTATAAAAGTCAGTCAGTGAACTGACCACAGATTCTTCAGTCGACAGGTTGGACTCTGTAGAAAACCACACAGCTCCTTCACTCCTGAGTCCTGCAGGTAGTTGTCACTCAGATTCAGGTCTCTCAGATGAGAGGGGTTTGACCTCAGAGCTGAAGCAAGTGAAGAACAGCTGATCTCTGACAGACTGCAGTGATACAACCTGGATAAAGAATAAAACTTAACTGTAAAATTAAACTGAGTTCATTTGTGAAAATAAAAGACTTTCTAAACATCACTGTCTCTGTTTTCAGACCTGACGTCTGAGTCAATTTGTTCTGCACATTTTCTGGAACATTTCCTTCGAATACATTCTCTTAGTGAGTCCATGTGAGAATAGAGCAGGTGAATGTCCTGAGGATTCACAGAGAGCGAGTGGACGTGTTGATGAGGTTTCTAACACGTGACGGACGTGAAACTGGAAGAACACAAATATCTCAGGATGAAGAAGAGGAGCCGTACACGTAGAAGACGAAGATGTCAACTTGGAAACACAAGGAGATTCCAGAGCTTTTGGTGATGAGGGCCGACGCCGGTGTGGATGAGCTGCAAACAACAACACTAATCTTTCCACAGCAGGATTCATACGTCATGTATGACACCCGGAGACGTCACTAACTCCTTCACAGTGAACCTCTAACTTAACATAACTTAACATAACCATGGTTATCATGGAGATATGTGTTTTGGGTCCGCCCTTCTTCTGAATGCTCCCACATGTTCCTGTTGCTCTGAACGAGTCGGACCTGGACAATCTCCTGCTGCTGCTTCAGCTCCAGATAATGTCCGAGCCACTTGTCAGAACATGTTCCACAGGTGATGTGTGCAAAGGGCGAGCAGTTCTATGATCATGTTTTCTTGAAGTGGCGATGATCTGAGCAGCAGTTGGACCAGTTTAAAGTGGTGCAGGGAGCCTGAGGAACACGTGTGTACAGGGCGGGACAGAGATCTAGTGGTGAAAAGATAAAGGCATGGACGACCCCGTGTAAGTCCTGAAACCAGAGGAAGGGTTTCATGTTGGTAATGAACCCAAAGTGGAAGAAACAGGGCTGAAGAACTTGGTCCTAAAAATAAAAGGAATCAAATATAATCAAGGCCAAGGCCATGTAAGAGAGACTCCCATTTCGCTTGTTACGAGAGAGGGATACGTTAGCGCATTCTCAGTCACTCGTTTCCGACTTAGAGTAACAAATCGCGGTTTTTTTCCAGAGTGTTTGGGTTGGTAGACATGCCAGATACCCAAATAAACGTGTAGAAGCACTAGAAATGTGGATTTGTCATAATATGTCCCCTTTTACATTAAAACATGATGTCTGACCACAGAATCTCCAGTCGACAGGTTGGACTCTGTAGAAAACCACGCAGCTCCTTCACTGCTGAGTCCTTCAGGTTGTTGTTATTCAGAACCAGTTCTCTCAGATGAGAGGGGTTTGACCTCAGAGCTGAAGCCAGAGAAGAACAGCTGATCTCTGACAGACTGCACCACTCCAACCTGGTTAAAGAAAATATTAGATTAATATAAGAATGTGTCCTCCTGTTGTTGTGGATCGTCATCATGTCAACACAGACTCTCAACATGCTGCTGACCTCATATCAGATCAGACATGTTGGACCATTGTTTCATTCATCAGCTTCTTCTCTGTGTGTTGGTCACTGAGCAGGTTTGAGTAATTAAACACTGTTTAAAGTAGGGATGGCTCCTGACAGTCACTTCCTGTTTGTTTCTATACTTATCAACTGTCCCACGTGTTTCAATGAGAATGTGTCTTATTTTGAAAACCTGAGGAGGACGAGTGCTCGGCCTCAGTTCACATGTTATTCACTGACTCTTTCTTAGTGATCAGGAGCAGGTGAGTGCAGGTGAATGGAGTTGATGAGGTGGACGTGACTGACAGGCTGGGTGAGTGAGAGGTGACTGAGGGACAGTGAGCAGAGCAGAACTGAGACAATTTAAATAAATAATGACCCAAAAAGAAAGAAAGTCTGAAAAGTGAAGAAGGATTTAAGGACCTCAGAGTCTCCAGTCGACAGTTTGGACTCTCCAGTCCAGAACACAGCAGCTTCACTCCTGAATCCTGCAGCTTGTTCTTACTCAGATCCAGTTCTCTCAGATGTGAGGGGTCTGACTTCAGAGCTGAGGCCACGACTTCAACGTGAGTCTCTGAGAGTCCACAACCACTGAGTCTGTAATTAAAGAAAATATCTGTGAGAATAAAATCTGAATCTCTAACAACGACGAGACCGCCTATAGACACGAGGTTAGAGGATTGGACACGGGAGTCTGTAATTAAAGAAAATATCATACACACACACACACACACACACACACACACACACACACACACACACACACACTGATTAAACATGTTATTGATAATGTCTGGACTCACAGAGCCTTCCTGCAGTTCCTCACAGCTGGGATCAGTCTCCGTCGATCCTGGACTGATGTGTTGAACTTCTTCAGGTCGAACTCATCCAGAACCTCCTCTGACATCTGCAGCATGTATGCCAGAGCTGAGCAGTGGATCCCAGAGAGTTTCTTCTTCGATCTGTTCTCTGACGTCAGGAACTGTTTCACCTGCTGATGAACTGAGTGGTCGTTCATCTCAGTCAGACAGTGGAAGATGTTGATGCTTCTGTCAGGAGAAATGTCATCACTCTTCATCTCCTTCAGGTTGTTGATGATTCTCTGGATGATCTCTGGATTGTTCCCTGTCCGACCCAGCAGGCCTCCTGAAACTCTCTGGATGATCTTTGGATTGTTCCCTGTCCGATCCAACAGGCCTCTTAAGACTCTCTGGATGATATTTGGATTGTTCCCTGTCCGACCCAGCAGGCCTCCTAAGATTCTCTGGATGATCTCTGGATTGTTCCCTGTCAGACCCAGCAGGCCTCCTAAGACTCTCTGGTTGGACTCCAGACTGAGGCCGTGAAGGAAGCGAACAAACAGGTCCAGATGACCATTTGTACTGGTGAGGGATTTCTTCATGGTTCTCTTCAGGAGTTCATCCAGGGAGAAGGTACTGTCTGTGTCCCCATATGTTCCCAAGACGTTGTTGAGCTCTACTGTGTTCCTCTCGGTGTAACAGTGGAACATGTAGACTGCAGCCAGAAACTCCTGAATGCTCAGATGAACAAAGCAGTAGGCTGATTTCTGGAAGATCACACACTCTCTTCTGAAGATCTCAGTACAAACTCCTGAGTACACTGAGGCCTCTGTGACATTAAGACCACACCGCTCCAGGTCTTCTTGGTAGAACATGATGTTTCCTTCCTCCAGATGTTTAAGTGCCAGCCTCCCCAGCTTCAGGAGAACGTCCCTGTCAGCCTCCGTCAGCTGCTGTGGAGTCGTCTCATGTCCCTCACCGTACTTGATGTTCTTCCTCTTTGTCTGAACCAGCAGGAAGTGTGAGTACAGGTCAGTCAGGGTCTTGGGCAGCTCTCCTCTCTGGTCTGTGGTCAACATGTGCTCCAGAACTGTAGCACTGATCCAGCAGAAGACTGGGATTTGACACATGATGTGGAGGCTCCTGGACGTCTTGATGTGTGAGATGATTCTGCTGCACAGCTCTTCATCACTGAACCTCCTCCTGAAGTACTCCTCCTTCTGGGCCTCAGTGAAGCCTCGTACTTCTGTGACCCTGTCAACACATGCAGGAGGGATCTGATTGGCCGCCGCAGGTCTGGAGGTTATCCAGACGAGAGCCGAGGGAAGCAGATTCCCCCGGATGAGGTTTGTCAGCAGCACGTTGACTGATGACCTCTGTGTGACCTCAGACACAAGCTCCCTTTGGTTGAAGTCCAGAGAAGGTCTGCTTTCATCCAGGCCGTCAAAGATGAACAAAGGTTTACAGACAGCGAGCGTCTCTGCAGTGAGCTTCTGTAACGCTGGATGGAAAACATGGAGCAGCGTGAGAAGACTGTGCTGCTGGTCCTTCACCAGGTTCAGCTCCCTGAACGAAAGCACAGCCAGCAGACCCACATCCTGGTTCTCTAAACCCTCTGCCCAGTCCAGAGTGAACTTCTGCACCGAGAAGGTTTTTCCAACGCCAGCGACTCCGTTGGTCAGGACGACTCTGATGTTGCTCTGCTGGTCAGTGGAGGCTTTAAAGATGTCCTGGACCTTGATGGGAGTGTCGTGGAGGATCTTCATCTTGGAAGCCGTCTCAAGCTGCCTCACCTCATGTTGAGTATTAACCTCTTCACTCTGTCCCTCTGTGATGTAGAGCTCAGTGTAGATCCTGTTGAGGAGGGTTCTACTTCCTGTTTCATCACTTCCTTCAGTAACATGTTCACATCTCCTCCTCACACTGAGCTTATGTTCATCTAAAACCTCCTGCAGACCACGATCTGCTGAAAGACAAGAAACAATGTGAGAGACAGAGAATCTGAGAATCTGCTGATTGTTTTCATCAGATTCAGAAAAACTACAGAAAATAAAACTTTTTAACTTTGTACTTTTCTAACGATGTTAAATGTTGATGCTGTATGAAGGAACAAAATAAAACCACATGTGCTGTTGTCAGAAGTGAAGACATCAGCAGACACATGTACAGTGCTGCTCTGACCGGCTGTCTGACCTCCAGCTCCTGTTCTGGATCTTTGTCCACACTGGGGACAGGAGGATTCTCCTGAAGAACCAGACTGGTCCCAGTATGAGGTGATGCACTGTCTGCAGAACCAGTGTCCACAGCTGGTGGAGACTGGATCCTTCAGGACGTCCTGACACGAAGCACAGCAGGACGACTGCTCCTCCTCAGAAACATGACTCCTCTTCCTCTCCCTGTGAAGACATGTCCTGATAACTCACATGTCACAGTCACAGGTTGTCATTACTTCTGTCAAGGAGGTTTTGTTTTCACCCAGTATGTTTGTGTGTTGGTTGGTTCGTTAGTGGGATTATAAAAAACAACAGATTACCAGTGAACTTGTGGAAGGTTGTGGTCTGTGAACCAGATCGGGGGGGGGGGGGGGGGGTCCTCTGTCACAGACATGTTCAGAGTACTGATGTTTACCATTGTGTGGAATTTGGTGCAGATCCAAATCAAAATGAGTCTCTAGTGGATTTCAAAGTGGTTTCATGAGGAGCGTGTTGGTTCTTGGTGGAGGTCTGAGCTCTTTAAGTGATTCTGAGAGATTAGTCACCAACTTCAATGAAGCTGTGTCCTAATGCAGGGGCCACACTAGAGGAAACTAGATCCTCTTCAGAGCAGGTCCCAGTAGAAACAGTCTCTTACTCTGTGTGTGAGGGTCCAGGTTCTTTACTGAAGTTTACAGGATACTCTTTGGACATGTCACTCTTCAGAGACAGACAGCTGGACTCTGGAGACTCTGCTCTCAGTCTGTGGTCCTGACCTCTGCAAACACAAACATGTTTTTATTCAGAACACATCATTCACTGGTTCATCTGTGGGGATTCAGTTTGGAGGTTCACATGTTTGTAGCAGGTCTCTTACTCTGTGTGTGAGGGTCCAGGTTCTTTACTGAAGTTTACAGGATACTCTTTGGACATGTTACTCTTCAGAGACAGACAGCTGGACCCTGGAGACTCTGCTCTCAGTCTGTGGTCCTGACCTCTGCAAACACAAACATGTTTTTATTCAGAACACATCATTCACTGGTTCATCCGTGGGGATTCAGTTTGGAGGTTCACATGTTTGCAGCAGGTCTCTTACTCTGTGTGTGAGGGTCCAGGTTCTTTACTGAAGTTTACAGGATACTCTTTGGACATGTTACTCTTCAGAGACAGACAGCTGGACCCTGGAGACTCTGCTCTCAGTCTCTGGTCCTGACCTCTGCAAACACAAACATGTTTTTATTCAGAACACATCATTCACTGGTTCATTCTCTGAGGATTCAGTTTGGAGCTTCACATGTTTGTAGCAGGTCTCTTACTTTGTGGTTGAGGGTCCAACTTGCTCTGAAGTGTCCTCGTCCATGTTGCACCGGCTGCGGCTCAGTTGTGGTTCAGGCCACGCTGCTCTTCTAGATATTCAAGGTCTGGTCTATTTCCTTCTGGTTCTGCACTCAGTTTACAGCAGAACACAGTGAAATGATCTTTCACACCAGTTCCAATGTTTATCTGTTGAAAACGTCACAAACAAAAATATTTGTAACACTTCCTGTAGCTGACCGATTTCCAAATAAAAGCACTCCGGCGTTTTTGTCGACTGAATCAATTAATTTATTTTTAAATATTTTATTGTGAAATAGACGCAGGGCTTCAAAGTTTGTAGTACTGGTATTTATTTGAATACACAGGACTACTTATATACAAGGAAATACAGTGATCACATCAGAAACCTCAGTAAGGCTGTAGTTACATTAATAGTCTCTCTCTCTCTCTCTCTCTCTCTCTCTCTCTCTCTCTCTCTCTCTCTCTCTCTCTCTCTCTCTCTCTATACTAGCGAATTGCCACACTTCCTGTTTTCCTGAGCTCACAGGAATCAGGACAAACAAGTTCAAGAAACGCACCCAAAAATACCAAGCAAGGACGGACGGACACACACACACACACACACACACACACACACACACACACACACACACACACACACACACACACACACAGAGGTTACTGTAACATATGATTGTGAAAACACGTTCAGTTATTAAACACTTGATGAACAGATGAAGATATAAATTTAAACTGTGAGTTAACTCTGTTAATTAGTCCTTTGAAGTCTCTTTGTTCCAGACCTGCTGTTCACATCTGTCTCTGGGATCCGATCACATGACGTCTGTCACCAGATGTGAACTGACAAACTTAGAGTTGTGTGATCAGCAGACGGATGTTAACAGCAGGTGTGAGAGTGAGACAGTAAAACTTTCAGAAAGTTGTGTTCACACTCACCTGCTCACTTTCCTTCCTTCTGCTCATCCAGGTGAAAATGGAGTCTGACCGCTCCCTGTGCTCATGCTCCTCCTCCCTGTTGAACCTGTTCACTCTTGAAACCTGAGTGTTCAACCGGGTGTTTTCATACCCATGAAAATGAAACTGGTTCACATTTCATGTTTAATTGTGATGGTTATGAAGTGAATAATGGACGGTGTGGGATCATGAATATTCACCATTTACCACGTGGCCCACTGCAGATTAAACTTTAATCTAGGGCACCGCATGTTTGCAAAAAAAAGGCCCACATTTGTTTTGGGATATTTAGGCCACATTAGTTATTGGTGGGCAGTTTTATCCATTTTGCCATAAGAAGGCCAGAAGTACAACATCACTGCCTGAAGTGGACCACAGCCGTATTATATCTGCGTCCCATCAGGTGAATCACTGTACCAAAAAACACACATCACAAGGGCACAACAAAAAACAACTCCCATCCAGCTCACCAGCGATTTCAACTGCAAGCCAGTAGGAGGCGCTACTGGATGTGATTTAGTCCTTTCCATAGTATATCTTGTGTCATTATGAAATTACGACGTCTTTGTAGTTTTTATGTCCATATGATCTTTAAAATGCTGTGCACAATAAAAGTTGCATTAACGTGGTTGCTTGGCCATTAAGACTTGATTCTGATACGTGTGACAGGAAGCTGAATTAAGTATAAAGTATAAAGTATATTCAATAAATGTGTTTGATGGAATTCTAACGGATCATTTGGACGACGTGTTGTTCACACTTTGTGTTTGGTCACGTGACACCCGCCTGGTGCACAGCTCCATGAAGAGATGATGGTCTCACTCTGCTGCAGAGGAAGTGGACCTCAGAGCTTCAACATCTGCTGGACAGATGTTAGCAGTGGCGGACTGGGACAATAATTCAGGCCGGGAATTTGATGCCATTCCAGGCCACCCTTCTCATGCAGACCACCATACCTCTAGTTGTGTATTCTAACACTATTTGATAGTTAAAAGAGATTTAGGAGTGACCGATGAGTTATCTATTTGAATATATGATTTTCATTGAAAACCCTGTTTTCAAATGTTATAGCAATGGATGAATACTCAAAAACTATTGAGGACAGCAGCCATAGGATACACAAATGTACAAGGCAAGACACACAAAACAATGGGCCTATATTTGTAAAAAGAGAGACAAATACTAGCTTGGATGTTCAATAATTAACTTTACTTTCAAGCATCAAACATATAAAACATTTATCAAAACTGGAATATATTAATTTCTTTAAATTTAACAAGCAACAATGTAAGAACAACAAAGAAGAACTTAGAATACAATATTCACTCATTAGTGTCAATAAAGTAGATCACTAAGAGTAACCAGTCAGCGATTATCCCTAGTAAACCAGTAGGCGGCGCAGTAGCTCACTGCTCTCTGCCATCTTGTCAATAATGTCATCTTTGTCAAGTGCCATTAGAATCTCCTTCTCTGTTGCCATCAGCATGAATGCTTCTAAGTTCTCTTGATTGAGAGAGGTTCTCATAGTCTGCAAATAACCACCTTGTTGGGAGCGTTGAGAGTGAAAAAATCTCACACTTTTGAACACCTCAGTCGTGTTTTTTTTGCTGTTGGAGCCTCTGTGCTCCCGCTACTACTGCTTGCCGCCGCCATTGTTATGAGTAAACGATTGGCGATGATCGTTTTTGACTGACCTTCCCTTCTGGTGAACATGTCACTTATTTTGCAACATTTTGCTCCGTCTGTGGCGAGGGCTTTACGTTTTCTGTCCCTCTCTCTCTCTGCTCCACCTTTCCTCTTTTTCTGACTCTGCATTTCTCTCGACTACTGGAATGAAGACAGCGGAGCTAATTGGTTGTTGTGTTACGCCGACAGGTCGCCGAGCGGCGTTATTACGTAACTAGATGAATCGATTTGATTGGCCCGGGCGTCAGTCACTCAGTCCGGTGACTGTTCAAGTCAGGCCAGGAGGACCATCAGGCCACCGGGAAACGTCCCGGTGCTCCCGACGGCCAATCCGCCACTGGATGTTAGAGCAGCGTGTTCATGAACATGGCGTCACAGTCACATGTTACACTGACACACGTGTGTTGAGGATCATGACAAAGTCACATGATGACCTCTCCACACAGTGAGAACTTGAGCCTGTCAGGAACTGTCAAACATTTCTTATCCTGAAGTCACAAAGAACTGAGACGGGCTTGAACATGAAGTGACATCATCATGTTGAGACAGGTGTCTCCACAAAATAACACAACTGTTCAACACAACAGGCGCAAAATGTCCACTGTCTTCAGGACATCATCTCTCAGACACTTTCTGTCCCTTGTCTCTGCTGTGAACCTCCCATCATCAATTATTTCCCAGCATGCTGCTGTTCCCAGAGGCTGCTACAGTCTCCCCCTGGTGGTTGTTCTGAGGTGGTGGTCGAGAACGTACAACAAGAATCTTCATTTACATTTGTATAAAACGTCCTCGGGTCAGTTTTCTATTAAATGTGGTAAAATGTTTATGAAACAGTTTCCTCAGAGACTTAAAGATGCTCTGCTCTTCATCGACTCTTCTTCATACTGTAAATGTCTCATTCACTTTTCTTCTGCTTGTTTCCATTATGTCAAACTGGTGATTTTGTTCTTTTACCTGCACCAATGTTTCCACCAGTTTGTTTGAAGAGGAAAGAAAAGCAGAGTCATGATTCCAGTGAAGTCGGTGGAAGGATGTTTATTGAGCATTAAAGCAGAGACAAGTAGAAACAGAACTTTTCTCTCTGAGATGTTTTTCTTCTCGTTACATCTGGTTTGTCACAGAGGAAATGATCCATGTGTTTGACTCATAGACTGAATATAAAGGCTTTGACTGGGATGTGCTGCTGTTATACTGCAGCGCCACCTGTGGGTCAAAAGTAGAAAAGCCACCACCGCTCTGCACCTGATGCAGAAATGAAAACGTCCCATTTTTAACTCCAGAGTTTTGATCTTTTGTGTCAAAGACAAAACTCTGATTTTAAACTCAAAGTGATTTCAATGTGTTGAACTTTGTGTTGAACTAAAACAATTTGTGACGTGAATCCAGGAACCTTAAGATCATAAACAATCATATACACAGAATGTGGTTTTAGACACACGGAGTAAATAAACACACAATCGGGGCAAGAAGGTTGCTGGTTTGAATCCGGTTCAGATGGGGTGTTCCTGTGTGGCGTCTGCATGACGAGAAGAAGAACACGCCCCCCTCTCCATCAACGGGACCACGGTGGAGCGAGTCAGCAGCTTCAAGTTCCTCGGGGTCCACATCACTGATGACCTGACCTGGACCCATCACACAGACTCCATCAGGAAGACGGCCAGACAGCGGCTCTTCTTCCTCCGCAGGCTGCGGAAGCTCCACATGGACTCCAGGATTCTCTGCAACTTCTACAGGTGCACCATAGAGAGCATCCTGACTGGCTGCATCACCGCCTGGTATGGCAGCTGCACCGCCCTGAACCGTAAGGCTTTACTGAGGGTGGTGAAGTCCGCCCAGCACATCACCAGGACAGCGCTACCATCCATAGAGGACCTCTACACCCAGCGGTGCAGGAAGAAGAGCAGCCGGATTATTAAAAACCCCTTTCACCCCATCCATAAACATTTTTGCCTGCTGCCGTCTTGCCGACGGTACCGCAGCATCCGGGCCCACACCACCAGGCTCAGAGACAATTTCATCCCCCAGGCCATAAGACTTTTAAACTCCTCTCTGTGACATATTTGAACATTTGCACTATTGTTGTTTTATTTTCTCCTCAGCTGTTTATATATATATATATTTAGATATATATCCTTTATTTTCTATTTTAAATTGTGATATTCTATTTTATTCTATTTTATTCTATTTTATTCTATTTTATACTATTTCTATTTTATTTTATTGTATAGGTTGTAATTACTTGAGCATTGTTAGAAGAGAGCCTGAGACTCAAGCATTTCACTGCCAGCGACTGCTTAATGTTATTGTTGTGCATTTGATAATAAAAAATCTTGAATCTTGAGGTGCTCCGGCTTCATCTCACAAACACATGCAGAGTAGGGGTTGTGTATATTGGAGACTACACACAAGCTGCTGCTGCCTCAGCCTCTGGATCCTCAGGACACAACTCAGCCTCCGTCCACAAACACTGTCCTCTTCACACTCAGCTTCACCAAGATGCCCCCTCCCATCTGTTGAGAGAAGAAGACATCAGTGTTACAGAGACTCACTTCATCAGCTGTGAGTCAGTGATGCAGCTCATCCAGTAGAAAGAGCAGCAGGGACTTCAGTCCTGTTCAGAGGTGGAGCAGCTTCCTCTCTGCTTCATGTTCACGTGTTGGAATGAACACGCTAAGAGCTCAGTGTGTGTCCTCTGCATGTCAAACTGCAGAGTGGACACCTGAGAGGTGGATTTACTGCTGTTACAGGTGAAGCCATGTTTCACTGTGTGTTGATGAACATCTGCCTCTGACAAACTGGGACCAGATGAGACAGATGGACCTCTATGTGGTGCCGTTTGAAAAGCAGCTCACGCTGAAAATAACAGCAACATTTTGTCACATTTAGCTTCAAACCATGTTTAAAAAACTGGTGTGAATTTTTGAGAGTCACTTTTTTTGCACATTTACAACAATATTTGTCAACTTAGAGATATTTTAAATATTTAAATCCAAATGTTAAATGTTACACTTCAATGTTAAATGTTAAATCTAAATGCTAAATCTAAACCTAAATGTTAAATTTAAATCTAAATCTAAATCTAAATCTAAATGAGACAGTGTTCAAAAACCAAGTTGAAAAGAAAGTAGGATGAAGCCTGTCTTGCTCTTGGGTTCACAGTCAATGGAGTAGGACATGAGGAGAGACCAGTGTGTATTTTATGTCTGAAAACTCTCTGAGACCCAACAAATTAAGAAGACACTTAGAAACACTACACCCCCGTCACATGCAATAATAATTTATTTTATCTCTATTATTGAAAAAGTAAAGAATGATGGAGGAATGTAGTGATAAATGTCACCAAAAGTTCAATTATTATTATATAAATTTGCTTGAATTTAAGCAAATTTATGGCACTATTTTTTAAAAAAATGACACGTCACCAAAAATTGTTGGAAAAAGTTTTCTTATCAGAAATTCCTGAAAGTGATGTGGATTTAATGCTCATGTGTATGTTATATAAATACGCATGTTAAACTTGGCCCATTTTATCATCATTTTGTTGGGGCAGCGGAACGGGTGGGTTTGAAAAAATATTCGAGCTCCAAAGAGGGTATGAGAGAAAAAGTTTGAGAAACACTGGTGTAGAGTCACTGTGGTCAGTGGGCGGAGCTTTGATACGGGTTGATCTCCAACTTAACCTGGAGCAGGTTAGACGTTCATCAGAAGTTACCATGGTGATTTACCTCGTTAAGAAGTGGACGAGCTTCGTTGGACTGAAAAAACTAAACCTGAAGTTGACCTGATCACCACAAATCCTGCTTGGTAGCACAGACCCTGGATCTGTACTCTGATACTGACTGTGTTCAGTAAAATACTGATGAAAGCAGCGTGGACTGACTCCAACCATCTACTGACCTCACAGTCTCCAGTCGACAGGTTGGATTATGCTGTAGATCAATCAGCTCCTTCACTGCTGAGTCCTGCAGGTCGTTGTCACTCAGATCCAGTTCTCTCAGATGAGAGGAGTTTGACCTCAGAGCTGAAGCCAGAGAAGAACAGCTGATCTCTGACAGACTGCAGTCCTCCATCCTGGATAAAGAATACAACTTTGAATTAAACTGAGTTCATGTGTGAAAATAACAGACACATATTCATGTGAGCTCAGACTCATAACATGGAAGATAAATATGAAATCAGATATGTTGGACTAAAAACTAGTCCTGATTCAGTAAAAATAGATTTTTTGGACCCGGTCTCTGTCCTGCAGATCAGTTTAGGAAATCCAGAACTAAACTCAGTGTTTTAACAAGAAGCTGAATATTTAAAATGTCACAGATTAATTAATGAATGGACTTAAGTAATGTATGAAGAGGAATTATGTTCAATTAGAATTAATGAGACAAATTGTGTATAAATGCTGTTTTATACATATGATATGATGATTGACAAAAGTCAGTGAGTGAACTGACTTCAGAGTCTCAAGTCGACAGGTCGGTTTCTGTAGAAAATCACACAGCTCCTCCACTCCTGAGTCCTGCAGGAGGTAGTTTCTACTCAGATCCAGTTCTGTCAGATGAGAGGGGTTTGACCTCAGAGCTGAAGCCAGAGAAGAACAGCTGATCTCTGACAGTCTGCAGTCATCCAACCTGGATAAAGAATAAAACTTGACTGTAAATTAAACTGACTTCATGTGTGAAAATAAAGGACTTTGACTAAACATCACTGTCTCTGTTTTCAGACCTGAAGTCTGAGTCAAGTTGTTCTGGACATTTTCTGGATCTTTTCCTTTCAGCCTCCTAATAAAGTTTCTGAGTGAGTCCATGTGAGAATAGAGCAGGTGAATGTCCAGAGGATTCACAGTGAGCGAGTGGACGTGTTGATGAGGTTTCTAAAACGTGACGGACGTGAAACTGGAAGAACACAAATATCTCAGGATGAAGAAGAGGAGCCGTACACGTAGAAGACGAAGACGTCAACGTGGAAACACGAGGAGATTCCAGAGCTTTTGGTGATGAGGGCCGAAGCCAGTGTGGATGAGCTGTAAACAACAACACTGATCTTTCCACAGCAGGATTTATATGTCATGTCAGGCCTCCTGCTGCTCCACCTGTTCTTCATATGTGAAAGTCAAACTCCAGAAGATGTCCAGACACTATTTTACAGAGTTCATGAGTGAAAACAGCTTGAAAGTCCTCGTGTCCTCGGGGTTCAGTTGTTTGTAATATGTAACTTCACCACTAGATGTCTCTAAATATCTTGATGGACATGTTCAGGAGTCGTACACGTGAACAAGTGGACTCCGTTCACATGTACGACACCTGGAGACGTCACTAACTCCTTCACAGTGAACCTGTAACTTTACATAACTTAACGTAACCATTGTTATCATGGAGATATGTGTTTTGGCTCCGCCCCTCGTCTGAATGTTCCCACATGTTCCTGTTGCTGTGAAGGAGTCGGACCCGGACAATCTCCTGCTGCTGCTTCAGCGTCAGAAGATGTCCGACCCACTTGTCAGAACATGTTCCACAGTTGATGTGTGAAAGGGCGAGCAGTGCTATGATCATGTTTTCTTGAAGTGGTGATGATCTGAGCAGCAGTTTGACCATTTGAAAGTGCCTCAGGGAGCCTGAGGAACACGTGTGTACAGGGCGGGACAGAGATCTAGTGGTGAAAAGATAAAGTCATGGACGAACCCGTGTAAGTCCTGAAACCAAAGATGGGTTTCATGTTGAAAATCAACCCAAAGTGGAAGAAACAGGGCTGAAGAACTTGGTCCTAAAAATAAAAGGAGTCAAATATAATGAACTTGGACTCTGGACCCTGAGCCCAGTCCCAGAACACCAACGCAGCATGCTGTCATGTGGTCAGTCCACAGGACCACCAATAGGTTTAACAGGGGGGTGGATGGGAGGCACGTGGCGCTTCGGCAGCGCTTCCGTGTCCGGTGTGAACCTGGCATTAGGAACACATGTTCTGATCTCTGACCTTAAAGCTACAGTGTGGAAGATTCAGGTGAAAGGATCCATTGTTAGAAACTGAAGAGAAAAGAATCCTAGAGATTTTTACCTAGTTTCATCTGAATGTAACAGTTGTTGTTTTCTTTACTTTAGAATGAGACATTTATATTTATATACTTTATATTTAAATATTGTATATTTACATACTCTATGAATAAAAACGATATATTTACAGACTTTAGATTTAAATACTTTATATTATATTTAGAGTGAACCTTTAACATTGAAACATGATGTCTGACCACAGATTCTTTAGTCGACAGGTTGGACTCTGTAGAAAACCACACAGCTCCTTCAC
Organism: Pleuronectes platessa; assembly: GCF_947347685.1. Classification (NCBI taxonomy): domain Eukaryota; kingdom Metazoa; phylum Chordata; class Actinopteri; order Pleuronectiformes; family Pleuronectidae; genus Pleuronectes; species Pleuronectes platessa. The sequence continues at coordinate 25,340,202 of NC_070637.1, forward strand.
TGCTGAGTCCTGCAGGATGTTTCTACTCAGATCCAGTTCTCTCAGATGAGAGGGGTTTGACCTCAGAGCTGAAGCCAGAGAAGAACAGCTGATCTCTGACTGACTGCAGTCATCCAACCTGGATAAATAATAAAACTTAACTGTAAATTAAACTGAGTTCATGTGAGAAAATAACAGACACATATTCATGTGAGCACAGACTCATAACATGGAAGATAAATATGAAATCAGACATGTTGGACTAAAAACGAGTTCTGATTCAGTACAAATAGATTAATTGGACCTGGTCTCTGTCCTGCAGATCAGTTTAGGAAATCCAGAACTAAACTCAGTGTTTTAACAAGTAGCTGAATATTTATAATGTCACAGATTAATGAATGAATGAATTCAAGTTATGTATGAAGGGGAATTATGTTCAATTATAATTAAATGAGACAAATTGTGTATAAATAGTGTGTTATAGATATGAGATCTATAAAAGTGAGTCAGTGAACTGACCACAGATTCTTCAGTCGACGGGTTGGACTCTGTAGAAAACCACACAGCTCCTTCACTCCTGAGTCCTGCAGGTAGTTGTCACTCAGATTCAGGTCTCTCAGATGAGAGGGGTTTGACCTCAGAGCTGAAGCAAGTGAAGAACAGCTGATCTCTGACAGACTGCAGTTCCTCAACCTGGATAAAGAATAAAACTTAACTGTAAAATTAAACTGAGTTCATTTGTGAAAATAAAAGACTTTCTAAACATCACTGTCTCTGTTTTCAGACCTGACGTCTGAGTCAATTTGTTCTTCACATTTTCTGGAACATTCCTTCGAATACATTCTCTTAGTGAGTCCATGTGAGAATAGAGCAGGTGAATGTCCTGAGGATTCACAGAGAGCGAGTGGACGTGTTGATGAGGTTTCTAACACGTGACGGACGTGAAACTGGAAGAACACAAATATCTCAGGATGAAGAAGAGGAGCCGTACACGTAGAAGACGAAGATGTCAACTTGGAAACACAAGGAGATTCCAGAGCTTTTGGTGATGAGGGCCGACGCCGGTGTGGATGAGCTGCAAACAACAACACTGATCTTTCCACAGCAGGATTCATACGTCATGTATGACACCCGGAGACGTCACTAACTCCTTCACAGTGAACCTCTAACTTAACATAACTTAACATAACCATGGTTATCATGGAGATATGTGTTTTGGGTCCGCCCTTCTTCTGAATGTTCCCACATGTTCCTGTTGCTCTGAACGAGTCGGACCTGGACAATCTCCTGCTGCTGCTTCAGCTCCAGATAATGTCCGAGCCACTTGTCAGAACATGTTCCACAGTTGATGTGTGCAAAGGGCGAGCAGTTCTATGATCATGTTTTCTTGAAGTGGCGATGATCTGAGCAGCAGTTTGACCAGTTTAAAGTGGTGCAGGGAGCCTGAGGAACACGTGTGTACAGGGCGGGACAGAGATCTAGTGGTGAAAAGATAAAGGCATGGACGACCCCGTGTAAGTCCTGAAACCAGAGGAAGGGTTTCATGTTGGTAATGAACCCAAAGTGGAAGAAACAGGGCTGAAGAACTTGGTCCTAAAAATAAAAGGAATCAAATATAATCAAGGCCAAGGCCATGTAAGAGAGACTCCCATTACGCTCGTTACGAGAGAGGGATACGTTAGCGCATTCTCAGTCACTCGTTTCCGACTTAGAGTAACAAATCGCGGTTTTTTTCCAGAGTGTTTGGGTTGGTAGACATGCCAGATACCCAAATAAACGTGTAGAAGCACTAGAAATGTGGATTTTTCATAATATGTCCCCTTTTACATTAAAACAGAAAATATTAGATTAATATAAGAATGTGTCCTCCTGTTGTTGTGGATCGTCATCATGTCAACACAGACTCTCAACATGCTGCTGACCTCATATCAGATCAGACATGTTGGACCATTGTTTCATTCATCAGCTTCTTCTCTGTGTGTTGGTCACTGAGCAGGTTTGTGTAATTAAACACTGTTTAAAGTAGGGATGGCTCCTGACAGTCACTTCCTGTTTGTTTCTATACTTATCAACTGTCCCACGTGTTTCAATGAGAATGTGTCTTATTTTGAAAACCTGAGGAGGACGAGTGCTCGGCCTCAGTTCACATGTTATTCACTGACTCTTTCTTAGTGATCAGGAGCAGGTGAGTGCAGGTGAGTGGAGTTGATGAGGTGGACGTGACTGACAGGCTGGGTGAGTGACAGATGACTGAGGGACAGTGAGCAGAGCAGGACTGAGACAATTTAAATAAATAATGACCCAAAAAGAAAGAAAAGTGAAGAAGGATTTAAGGACCTCAGAGTCTCCAGTCGACAGTTTGGACTCTCCAGTCCAGAACACAGCAGCTTCACTCCTGAATCCTGCAGCTTGTTCTTACTCAGATCCAGTTCTCTCAGATGTGAGGGGTCTGACTTCAGAGCTGAGGCCACGACTTCAACGTGAGTCTCTGAGAGTTCACAACCACCGAGTCTGTAATTAAAGAAACTATCTGTGAGAATAAAATCTGAAAACACAACATTCATACGAAACATTATCATCTCTAACAACGACGAGACCGCCTGTAGACACGAGGTTAGAGGATTGGACACGGGAGTCTGTAATTAAAGAAAATATCATACACACACACACACACACACACACACACATGATGATATTTGGATTGTTCTCTATACTGTTCCCTGTCCGACCCAGCAGGCCTCCTAAGACTCTCTGGTTGGACTCCAGACTGAGGCCGTGAAGGAAGCGAACAAACAGGTCCCAATGACCATTTGTACTGGTGAGTGATTTCTCCATGGTTCTCTTCAGGAGGTCATCCAGGGAGAAGGTACTGTCTGTGTCCCCATATGTTCCCGAGAAGTTGATGAGTTCTTCTGTGTTCCTCTCGGTGTAACAGTGGAACACGTAGACTGCAGCCAGAAACTCCTGAATGCTCAGATGAACAAAGCAGTAGGCTGATTTCTGGAAGATCACACACTCTCTTCTGAAGATCTCAGTACAAACTCCTGAGTACACTGAGGCCTCTGTGACATTAAGACCACACCGCTCCAGGTCTTCTTGGTAGAACATGATGTTTCCTTCCTCCAGATGTTTAAACGCCAGCCTCCCCAGCTTCAGGAGAACGTCCCTGTCAGCCTCCGTCAGCTGCTGTGGAGTCGTCTCATGTCCCTCACCGTACTTGTTGTTCTTCCTCTTTGTCTGAACCAGCAGGAAGTGTGAGTACAGGTCAGTCAGGGTCTTGGGCAGCTCTCCTCTCTGGTCTGTGGTCAACATGTGCTCCAGAACTGTAGCACTGATCCAGCAGAAGACTGGGATTTGACACATGATGTGGAGGCTCCTGGACCTCTTGATGTGTGAGATGATTCTGCTGCACAGCTCTTCATCACTGAATCTCCTCCTGAAGTACTCCTCCTTCTGGGCCTCAGTGAAGCCTCGTACTTCTGTGACCCTGTCAACACATGCAGGAGGGATCTGATTGGCTGCCGCGGGTCTGGAGGTTATCCAGACGAGAGCCGAGGGAAGCAGATTCCCCCGGATAAGGTTTGTCAGCAGCACGTTGACTGATGACCTCTGTGTGACCTCAGACACAAGCTCCCTGTGGTTGAAGTCCAGAGAAGGTCTGCTTTCATCCAGGCCGTCAAAGATGAACAAAGGTTTACAGACAGCGAGCGTCTCTGCAGTGAGCTTCTGTAACGCTGGATGGAAAACATGGAGCAGCGTGAGAAGACTGTGCTGCTGGTCCTTCACCAGGTTCAGCTCCCTGAACGAAAGCACAGCCAGCAGACCCACATCCTGGTTCTCTAAACCCTCTGCCCAGTCCAGAGTGAACTTCTGCACCGAGAAGGTTTTTCCAATGCCAGCGACGCCGTTTGTCAGGACGACTCTGATGCTGCTTTGCTGGTCAGTGGAGGCTTTAAAGATGTGGTGGACCTTGATGGGAGTGTCCTGGAGGATCTTCTTCTTGGAAGCCGTCTCAAGCTGCCTCACCTCATGTTGAGTATTAACCTCTTCACTCTGTCCCTCTGTGATGTAGAGCTCAGTGTAGATCCTGTTGAGGAGGGTTCTACTTCCTGTTTCATCACTTCCTTCAGTCACATGTTCACATCTCCTCCTCACACTGAGCTGATGTTCATCCAAAACCTCCTGCAGACCACGATCTGCTGAAAGACAAGAAACAATGTGAGAGACAGAGAATCTGAGAATCTGCTGATTGTTTTCATCAGATACAGAAAAACTACAGAAAATAAAAGCTTTTTAACTTTGTGCTTTTCTAACGATGTTAAATGTTGATGCTGTATGAAGGAACAAAATAAAACCACATGTGCTGTTGTCAGAAGTGAAGACATCAGCAGACACATGTACAGTGCTGCTCTGACCGGCTGTCTGACCTCCAGCTCCTGTTCTGGATCTTTGTCCACACTGGGGACAGGAGGAATCTCCTGAAGAACCAGACTGGTCCCAGAATGAGGTCCACTGTCTGAAAAACCATGAATCCTTCAGGACGTCCTGACACGAAGCACAGCAGGACGACTGCTCCTCCTCAGAGACATGACTCCTCTTCCTCTCCCTGTGAAGACATGTCCTGATAACTCACATGTCACAGTCACAGGTTGTCATCACTTCTGTCAAGGAGGTTTTGTTTTCACCCAGTATGTTTGTGTGTTGGTTGGTTCGTTAGTGGGATTATAAAAAACAACAGATTACCAGTGAACTCGGTGGAAGGTTGTGGTCTGTGAACCAGATCGGGGGGGGGGTCCTCTGTCACAGACATGTTCAGAGGACTGATGTTTACCAGTGTGTGGAATTTGGTGCAGATCCAAATCAAAATGAGTCTCTAGTGGATTTCAAAGTGGTTTCATAAGGAGAGTGTTGGTTCTTGGTGGAGGTCTGAGCTCTTTGAGTGATTCTGAGAGATTAGTCACCAACTTCAATGAAGCTGTGTCCTAATGCAGGGGCCACACTAGAGGAAACTAGATCCTCTTCAGAGCAGGTCACAGTAGAAACAGTCTCTTGCTCTGTGGGTGAGGGTCCAGGTTCATTACTGAAGTTTAGAGGATACTCTTTGGACATGTTACTCTTCAGAGACAGACAGCTGAACTCTGGAGACTCTGCTTTCAGTCTGACGTCCTGACCTCTGCAAACACAAACATGTTTTATTCAGAACACATCATTCACTGGTTCATGTGTGGGGATTCAGTTTGGAGGTTCACATGTTTGCAGCAGGTCTCTTACTCTGTGTGTGAGGGTCCAGGTTCTTTACTGAAGTTTACAGGATACTCTTTGGACATGTTACTCTTCAGAGACAGACAGCTGGACCCTGGAGACTCTGCTCTCAGTCTGTGGTCCTGACCTCTGCAAACACAAACATGTTTTTATTCAGAACACATCATTCACTGGTTCATTCTGTGAGGATTCAGTTTGGAGCTTCACATGTTTGTAGCAGGTCTCTTACTTTGTGTGTGAGGGTCCAACTTGCTCTGAAGTGTCCTCGTCCATGTTGCACCGGGCCGGCTGCGGCTCAGTTGTGGTTCAGGCCACGCTGCTCTTCTAGATATTCAAGGTCTGGTCTATTTCCTTCTGGTTCTGCGCTCAGTTTACAGCAGAACACAGTGAAATGATCTTTCACACCAGTTTCAATGTTTATCTGTTGAAAAAGTCACAAGCAAAAATATTTGTAACACTTCCTGAAGCTGACCCTTTTCCAAATAAAAGCACTCCGGCGTTTCTGTCGACTGAATCAATTCAATTATTTTTTAAATGTTCTTAATTGTGAAACAGATGCAGGGCTTCATAGTTTGTAGTACTGTCATTAATTTGAATACACAGGACCACTTATATACAAGGAAATACAGTGATCACATCAGAAACCTCAGGAAGGCTGTAGTTACATTAATTCTCTCTCTCTCTCTCTCTCTCTCTCTCTCTCGAATTGCCACACTTCCTGTTTTCCTGAGCTCACACACACACACACACACACACAAAGAGAGGTTACTGTAACATATGATTGTGAAAACACGTTTAGTTATTAAACACTTGATGAACAGATGAAGATATAAAGTGAAACTGTGAGTTAACTCTGTTAATTAGTCCTTTGAAGTCTCTTTGTTCCAGACCTGCTGTTCACATCTGTCTCTGGAATCCGATCACATGACGTCTGTCACCAGGTGTGAACTGACAAACTTAGAGTCATGTGATCAGCAGACGGATGTTAACAGCAGGTGTGAGAGTGAGACAGTAAAACTTTCAGAAAGTTGTGTTCACACTCACCTGCTCACTTTCCTTCCTTCTGCTCATCAAGGTGAAAATGGAGTCTGACACTTCCCTGTGCTCATGCTCCTCCTCTGGTGAATATTCACCATTTACCACGTGGCCCACTGCAGATTAAACTTTAATCTAGGGCACCGCATGTTTGCAAAAAAAAGGCCCACATTTGTTTTGGGATATTTAGGCCACATTAGTTATTGGTGGGCAGTTTTATCCATTTTGCCATAAGAAGGCCAGAAGTACAACATCACTGCCTGAAGTGGACCACAGCCGTATTACATCTGCGTCCCATCAGGTGAATCACTGTACCAAAAAACACACATCACAAGGGCACAACAAAAAACAACTCCCATCCAGCTCACCAGCGATTTCAACTGCAAGCCAGTAGGAGGCGCTACTGGATGTGATTTAGTCCTTTCCATAGTATATCTTGTGTCATTATGAAATGACGACGTCTTTGTAGTTTTTATGTTCATATGATCTTTAAAATGCTGTGCACAATAAAAGTTGCATTTACGTGGTTGCTTTGCCATTAAGACTTGATTCTGATACGTGTGACAGGAAGCTGAATTAAGTATAAAGTATAAAGTATATCCAATAAATGTGTTTGATGGAATTCTAACGGATCCTTTGGATGACGCGTTGTTCACACTTTGTGTTTGGTCACGTCGACAACAGCCTGGTGCACAGCTCCATGAAGAGATGATGGTCTCACTCTGCTGCAGAGGAAGTGGACCTCAGAGCTTCAACATCTGCTGGACAGATGTTAGAGCAGCGTGTTCATGAACATGGCGTCACAGTCACATGTTACACTGACACACGTGTGTTGAGGATCATGACAAAGTCACATGATGACCTCTCCACACAGTGAGAACTTGAGCCTGTCAGGAACCGACTCTGTCAAACATTTCTGATCCTGAAGTCACAAAGAACTGAGACGGGCTTGAACATGAAGTGAAACCATCATGTTGAGACAAGTGTCTTCACAAAATAACACAACCTGTTCAACACAACAGGCCCAAAATGTCCACTGTCTTCAGGACATCATCTCTCACTTTCTGTCCCTTGTCTCTGCTGTGAACCTCCCATCATCAATTATTTCCCAGCATGCTGCTGTTCCCAGAGGCTGCTACAGTCTCCCCCTGGTGGTTGTTCTGAGGTGGTGGTCGAGAACGTACAACAAGAATCTTCATCTACGTTTGTATAAAACGTCCTCGGGTCAGTTTTCTATTAAATGTGGTAAAATGTTTATTAAACAGTTTCCTCAGAGACTTAAAGATGCTGTGCTCTTCATCGACTCTTCTTCATACTGTAAATGTCTCATTCACTTTTCTTCTGCTTGTTTCCATTATGTCAAACTGGTGATTTTGTTCTGTTACCTGCACCAATGTTTCCACCAGTTTGTTTGAAGAGGAAAGAAAAGCAGAGTCATGATTCCAGTGAAGTCGGTGGAAGGATGTTTATTGAGCATTAAAGCAGAGACAAGTAGAAACAGAACTTTTCTCTCTGAGATGTTTTTCGTCTCGTTACATCTGGTTTGTCACAGAGGAAATGATCCATGTGTTTGACTCATAGACTGAATATAAAGGCTTTGACTGGGATGTGCTGCTGTTATACTGCAGCGCCACCTGTGGGTCAAAAGTAGAAAATCCTCCACCGCTCTGCACCTGATGCAGAAATGAAAACGTCCCATTTTTAAGTCCAGAGTTTTGATCTTTTGTGTCAAAGACAAAACTCTGATTTTAAACTCAAAGTGATTTCAATGTGTTTAACTTTGTGTTGAACTAAAACAATTTGTGACGTGAATCCAGGAACCTTAAGATCATAAACAAACATATACACAGAATGTGGTTTTAGACACACGGAGTAAATAAACACACAATCGGGGCAAGAAGGTTGCTGGTTTGAATCCGGTTCAGATGGGGTGTTCCTGTGTGGAGTCTGCATGACGAGGAGAAAAAACACGCCCCCCTCTCCATCAACGGGACCACGGTGGAGCGAGTCAGCAGCTACAAGTTCCTCGGGGTCCACATCACTGATGACCTGACCTGGACCCATCACACAGACTCCATTAGGAAGACGGCCAGACAGCGGCTCTTCTTCCTCCGCAGGCTGCGGAAGCTCCACATGGACTCCAGGATTCTTAATAACTTCTACAGATGCACCATAGAGAGCATCCTGACTGGCTGTATCACCGCCTGGTTTGGCAGCTGCACCGCCCTGAACCGTAAGGCTTTACTGAGGGTGGTGAAGTCTGCCCAGCACATCACCAGGACAGCACTACCATCCAAAGAGGACCTCTACACCCAGCGGTGCAGGAAGAAGAGCAGCCGTATTATTAAAGACCCCTTTCACCCCATCCATAAACATTTTTGCCTGCTGCCATCTGGCCGACGGTACCGCAGCATCCGGGCCCGCACCACCAGGCTCAGAGACAGTTTCATCCCCCAGGCCATAAGACTTTTAAACTCCTCTCTGTGACATATTTGCACTATTTTTGTTTTATTTTCTCCTCAGCTGTTTATATATATATATATTTAGATATATATCCTTTATTTTCTATTTTAAATTTTGATATTCTATTTTGTTCTATTTTATACTATTTCTATTTTATTTTATTGTATAGGTTGTAATTACTTGAGCATTGTTAGAAGAGAGCCTGAGACTCAAGCATTTCACTGCCAGCGACTGCTTAATGTTATTGTTGTGCATTTGATAATAAAAAATCTTGAATCTTGAGGTGCTCCGGCTTCATCTCACAAACACATGCAGATTAGGGGTTGTGTATATTGGAGACTACACACAAGCTGCTGCTGCCTCAGCCTCTGGATCCTCAGGACACAGCTCAGCCTCCGTCCACACACACTGTCCTCTTCACACTCAGCTTCACCAAGATGCCCCCTCCCACCTGTTGAGAGAAGAAGACGTCAGTGTTACAGAGACTCACTTCATCAGCTGTGAGTCAGTGATGCAGCTCATCCAGTAGAAAGAGCAGCAGGGACTTCAGTCCTGTTCAGAGGTGGAGCAGCTTCCTCTGCTTCATGTTCACGTGTTGGAATGAACACGCTAAGAGCTCAGTGTGTGTCCTCTGCATGTCAAACTGCAGAGTGGACACCTGAGAGGTGGATTTACTGCTGTTACAGGTGAAGACATGTTTCACTGTGTGTTGATGAACATCTGCTTCTGACAAACTGGGACCAGAGGAGACAGATGGACCTCCGCAGAGGTTCTGCTCTGATTGTCCGACTGTTGTCTCTCTGTGTTTCTGTCCAATCCTGACGTCTGTCCTCATTGTCCTCTCACAGCTTCACTGAGGAAACACTGAGGCCTGAACTACGAATACACTTCAACATGTCCAGGAGATCTTTCTGAGATCAGCTCAACTGAACCTGACAGACACAGTCAGGCTAAGTGGTCACATGACGCTGGTTATCAACTCGTTAAGTTAACTCAGGTTTTCATCAACGAGATCTGAGCGTGCACATAAAAGGGGCGGGGTCTACTGTGTATGACCAATCACAGACATGGACAGTTTGATTGACAGCAGAGCCTCATATCTCACAACCAGGATCAAACTGTTCTATAATAAAAATCAGAGGAGAACAAACACATGATCCAGAATAATAGAAACTCAGTCACAGCTGCTAAATGCAGGAAGAACAGCTGTTAAAACATCTGGGATCGTGTGAATGTGTATGTTACAGCGCCCCCTGGTGGCATCTGTTAAAAATATATAACGTGACCAAGACATAATAACATGTGTGATCGAGATAAATAACTCGAGGCCACAAGATCTGAATCTGTTGTTTACTAACAAGACGAGTGAAAGAGAAGAAGACACCCACTGTCTCACTGTCTCTGAGGACACATACTGACTCTGAGGACACACACTGTCTCACTCTCTCTGAAGACACACACTGTCTCACTGTCTCTGAGGACACACTGTCTCACTGACTCTGAGGACACACACTGACTCTGAGGACATACACTGACTCACAGACTCTGAGGACACACACTGTCTTGCTGTGTCTGAGGATACACACTGACTCACTGTCTCTGAGGACACACTGTCTCACTGACACTGAGGACGCACACTGTCTCACTGACTGAGGACACAAACTTTCTCACTGACTCTGAAGACACACACTGTCTCACTGTCTCTGAGGACACTCACTGTCTCTGAGGACACATGCTGACTCACTGTCTCTGAGGACACACACTGGCTCTGAGGACACATACTGTCTCACTGACTCTGAGGACGCATACTCTCTCACTGACTCTGAAGACACACACTGTCTCACAATCTCTGAGGACACTCACTGTCTCTGAGGACACACACTGACTCACTGTCTCTGAGGACACACTGTCTCTGAGGACACAGACTGTCTCCCTGACTCTGAGGACACACCCTATCTCAGTGACCCTGAGGACACAAAGTGTCTCTGAGGACACACACTGACTCACGGACTCTGAGGATACACACTGACTCACTGTCTCTGAGGACACACACTGTCTCACTGACACTGAGGACGCACACTGTCTCACTGACTGAGGACACAAACTTTCTCACTGACTCTGAAGACACACACTGTCTCACTGTCTCTGAGGACACTCACTCTCTCTGAGGACACACACTGTCTCACTGAATCTGAGGACGATTACTGTCACACTGACTAAGGACACACACTTTCTCACTGACTCTGAAGACACACACTGTCTCACTGTCTCTGAGGATGCACACTGACTCTGAGGACACACACTGTCTCACTGACTCTGAGGACGCATACTGTCTCACTGACTCTGAAGACACACACTGTCTCACAGTCTCTGAGGACACTCACTGTCTCTGAGGACACACACTGACTCTGAGGACACACACTGACTTACTGTCTCTGAGGACAGACATTGACTCACTGTCTCTGAGGACACACTGTCTCTGAGGACACACACTGTCTCACTGACTCTGAGGACACACACTATCTAAGTGACCCTGTGGACACAAAGTGTCTCTGAGGACACACACTGACTCACGGACTCTGAGGACACACACTGTCTGGCTGTCTCTGAGGATACACACTGACTCACAGACACTGAGGACGCACACTGTCTCACTGACTGAAGACACAAACTTTCTCACTGACTCTGAAGACACACACTGTCTCACTGTCTCTGAGGACACACTGTCTCTGAGGACACACACTAACTCACTGTCAGGAATTTGACCACTTAAATAGAATCAGTTTATCTTCGGGTCAAAATGTGAAGAAATCCGCCAAAGACAGACATGAGATATCATGTTCAAGAGGCCATGAACATGTTCTGTGAAACTGACCTTTGACCTTTGACTACCATCTACTGACCTCAGAGTCTTCAGTCGACAGGTTGAACTCTGCTGTAAATCCAGCAGCTCCTTCACTCCTGAGTCCTGCAGGTCATTGTAGCTCAGATCCAGTTCTCTCAGATGAGAGGGGTTTGACCTCAGAGCTGAAGCCAGAGAAGAACAGCTGATCTCTGACAGACTGCAGCACATCAACCTGAATAAAGAATAAAACTTTGAATTAAACTGTTTTCATGTATGAAAATAACAAACACATATTCATGTGCGCATAGACTCACAACATGGAAGATAAATATGAAATCAGACATGTTGGACTAAAAACAAGTCCTAATTCAGTACAAATAGATTATTTGGATCCGGTCTCTGTCCTGCATATCAGTTTAGGAAATCCAGAACTAAACTCAGTCTTAACAAGTAGCTGTAGATTTAAAATGTCACAGATTAATTCATGAATGGATTCAAGTTATAAATGAAGAGGAATTATGTTAAATTAGAATTAAATGAGATAAATTGTGTATAAATTATGTTTTATAGATATGAGATCTACAAAAGTCAGTCAGTGAACTGACCACAGAGTCTCCAGTCGACAGGTTGGACTCTGTAGAAAACAACACAGCTCCTTCACTCCTGAGTACTGCAGCTTGTTGTAGTTCAGATCCAGTTCTCTCAGATGAGAGGGGTTTGACCTCAGAGCTGAAGCCAGAGAAGAACAGCTGATCTCTGACAGACTGCAGTTCTTCAATCTGGATAAAGAAATATGAATATTAGAATGTGTCCTCCTGTTGTTGTGGATCGTCATCATGTCAACACAGACTCTCAACATGCTGCTGACCTCAGTCCAGTCTTTGATCTGAAGATAAATATCAGATCAGACATGTTGGACCATTGTTTCATTCGTCAGCTTCTTCTCTGTGTGTTGGTCACTGAGCAGGTTTGTGTAATTTAACACTGTTTAAAGTAGGGATGGCTCCTGATGTCACTTCCTGTTTGTTTCTATACTTATCAACTGTCCAACGTGTTTCAATAAGAATGTGTCTTATTTTGAAAACCTGAGGAGAACGAGTGCTCGGCCTCAGTCCATATAATATTTACTAACAGTTTCTTAATGATCAGGAGCAGGTGAGTGCAGGTGAATGGAGTTGATGAGGTGGACGTGACTGACAGGCTGGGTGAGTGACAGATGACTGAGGGACAGTGAGCAGAGCAGAACTGAGACAATTTAAATAAATATTGACCCAATAAGAAAGAAAGTCTGAAAAATTAAGAAGGATTTAAGGACCTCAGAGTCTCCAGTCGACAGTTTGGACTCTCCAGTCCAGAACACAGCAGCTTCACTCCTGATTCCTGCAGGTAGTTTTTACTCAGATCCAGTTCTGTCAGATGTGAGGGGTCTGACTTCAGAGCTGAGGCCACGACTTCACACTGAGTTTCTGAGAGTCCACAACCAGGCAGTCTGTAATTAAAGAAAATAAAATCTATGAGAATAAAATCAGAAAACACAACAATCATACAAAACATTATCATTTGACCCTCACCCTGGTAAATCCCCTTTTTCTTAAAAACTCCTCAAGAGAATTCTTTCAGATTTGGAACAAGCGTTCATTCAGACTAACAGAGGAACTCATTAGATTCAGGTGTTCAAAGGTCAAAGGTTAAGGTTACATGTATCCATAATAATAATAACTTTATTACACACACAGAGACACACACATTTTATCACACATTTTATCACCCTAACTCTGATCACCATGTCTTATGGTTCTTGGAAGAAGCTGGAGAACCCAGAGAAAACCCTGCAGACACCAGGAGAACCTCCTCCTCACAGAAAGGCTGCACTAACAGTGTTGACCACTGCAACACCATGCTGCCCAGAAGGCAGTGTGTATTTTAAGAACGCCTCATCTCCACTGATTGAACATGTTATTGATCATGTCTGGACTCACAGAGCCTTCCTGCAGTTCCTCACAGCTGGGATCAGTCTCCAACGACCAATATCTGATGTGTAGAACTTCTCAAGGTCCAACTCATCCAGAACCTCCTCTGACATCTGCAGCATGTAGGCCAGAGCTGAGCAGTGGATCCCAGAGAGTTGCTTCTTTGATTTGTTCTCTGACGTCAGGAACTGTTGCATCTGCTGATGAACTGAGTGGTCGTTCATCTCAATCAGACAGTGGAAGATGTTGATGCTTCTGTCAGGAGAAATGTTATAACTGTCCATCTCCTTCAGGTTGTTGATGACTCTCTGGATGATCTCTGGATTGTTCCCTGTCCGACCCAGCAGGCCTCCTAAGACTCTCTGGTTGGACTCCAGACTAAGTCCGTGAAGGAAGCAAACAAACAGGTCCAGATGACCATTTGTACTGGTGAGGGATTTCTTCATGGTTCTCTTCAGGAGGTCTTCCAGGGAGAAGGTTCTCTGTCTGTTCCCATATGTTCCCAAGAAGTTGTTGAGTTCTTCTGTGTTCCTCTCGGTGTAACAGTGGAACATGTAGACTGCAGCCAGAAACTCCTGAACGCTCAGATGAACAAAGCAGTAGACTGATTTCTGGAAGATCACACACTCTCTTCTGAAGATCTCAGTACAAACTCCTGAGTACACCGAGGCCTCTGTGACATTAAGACCACACCGCTCCAGGTCTTCTTGGTAGAACATGATGTTTCCTTTCTCCAGATGTTTAAGTGCCAGCCTCCCCAGCTTCAGGAGAACGTCCCTGTCAGCCTCTGTCAGCTGCTGTGGAGTCGTCTCATGTCCCTCACCGTACTTGTTGTTCTTCCTCTTTGTCTGAACCAGCAGGAAGTGTGAGTACAGGTCAGTCAGGGTCTTGGGCAGCTCTCCTCTTTGGTCTGTGGTCAACATGTGCTCCAGAACTGTAGCACTGATCCAGCAGAAGACTGGGATTTGACACATGATGTGGAGGCTCCTGGACGTCTTGATGTGTGAGATGATTCTGCTGCACAGCTCTTCATCACTGAATCTCCTCCTGAAGTACTCCTCCTTCTGGGCGTCAGTGAAGCCTCGGACTTCTGTGACCCTGTCAACACATGCAGGAGGGATCTGATTGGCCGCCGCAGGTCTGGAGGTTATCCAGACGAGAGCCGAGGGAAGCAGATTCCCCCGGATGAGGTTTGTCAGCAGCACGTTGACTGATGACCTCTGTGTGACCTCAGACACAAGCTCCCTGTGGTTGAAGTCCAGAGAAGGTCTGCTTTCATCCAGGCCGTCAAAGATGAACAAAGGTTTACAGACAGCGAGCGTCTCTGCAGTGAGCTTCTGTAACGCTGGATGGAAAACATGGAGCAGCGTGAGAAGACTGTGCTGCTGGTCCTTCACCAGGTTCAGCTCCCTGAACGAAAGCACAGCCAGCAGACCCACATCCTGGTTCTCTAAACCCTCTGCCCAGTCCAGAGTGAACTTCTGCACCAAGAAGGTTTTTCCAACGCCAGCGACGCCGTTGGTCAGGACGACTCTGATGCTGCTCTGCTGGTCAGTGGAGGCTTTAAAGATGTCGTGGACCTTGATGGGAGTGTCCTGGAGGATCTTCATCTTGGAAGCCGTCTCAAGCTGCCTCACCTCATGTTGAGTATTAACCTCTTCACTCTGTCCCTCTGTGTTGTAGAGCTCAGTGTAGATCCTGTTGAGGAGGGTTCTACTTCCTGTTTCATCACTTCCTTCAGTCACATGTTCACATCTCCTCCTCAGACTGAGCTTATGTTCATCTAAAACCTCCTGCAGACCACGATCTGCTGAAAGACAAGAAACAATGTGAGAGACAGAGAATCTGAGAATCTGCTGATTGTTTTCATCAGATACAGAAAAACTACAGAAAATAAAAGCTTTTTAACTTTGTGCTTTTCTAACGATGTTAAATGTTGATGCTGTATGAAGGAACAAAATAAAACCACATGTGCTGTTGTCAGAAGTGAAGACATCAGCAGACACATGTACAGTGCTGCTCTGACCGGCTGTCTGACCTCCAGCTCCTCTTCTGGATCTTTGTCCACACTGGGGACAGGAGGATTCTCCTGAAGAACCAGACTGGTCCCAGTATGAGGTGATGCACTGTCTGCAGAACCAGTGTCCACAGCTGGTGGAGACTGGATCCTTCAGGACGTCCTGACACAAAGCACAGCAGGACGACTGCTCCTCCTCACAAACATGACTCCTCTTCCTCTCTCTGTGAAGACATGTCCTGATAACTCACATGTCACAGTCACAGGTTGTCATCACTTCTGTCAAGGAGGTTTTGTTTTCACCCAGTATGTTTTTGTGTTGGTCGGTTTGTTAGTGGGATTATAAAAAACAACAGATTACCAGTAAACTTGGTGGAAGGTTGTGGTCTGTGAACCAGATCGGGGGGGGGGGGGGGGGGGGGGGGGTCCTCTTTCATAGACATGTTCATAGGACTGATGTTTACCAGTGTGTGGAATTTGGTGCAGATCCAAATCAAAATGAGTCTCTAGTGGATTTCAAAGTGGTTTCATAAGGAGAGTGTTGGTTCTTGGTGGAGGTCTGAGCTCTTTGAGTGATTCTGAGAGATTAGTCACCAACTTCAATGAAGCTGTGTCCTAATGCAGGGGCCACACTAGAGGAAACTAGATCCTCTTCAGAGCAGGTCCCAGTAGAAACAGTCTCTTACTCTGTGTGTGAGGGTCCAGGTTCATTACTGAAGTTTAGAGGATACTCTTTGGACATGTTACTCTTCAGAGACAGACAGCTGGACCCTGGAGACTCTGCTCTCAGTCTGTGGTCCTGACCTCTGCAAACACAAACATGTTTTTATTCAGAACACATCTTTCACTGGTTCATTCTCTGAGGATTCAGTTTGGAGCTTCACATGTTTGTAGCAGGTCTCTTACTTTGTGTGTGAGGGTCCAGGTTCTTTACTGAAGTTTAGAGGATACTCTTTGGACATGTTACTCTTCAGAGACAGACAGCTGGACCCTGGAGACTCTGCTCTCAGTCTGTGGTCCTGACCTCTGCAAACACAAACATGTTTTATTCAGAACACATCATTCACTGGTTCATTCTGTGAGGATTCAGTTTGGAGGTTCACATGTTTGTAGCAGGTCTCTTACTTTGTGTGTGAGGGTCCAGGTTCATTACTGAAGAATAGAAGAAGATCTTTGAACCTGGAACTCCTCTGAGACAGACAGCTGGACCCTGGAGACTCTGCTCTCAGTCTGTGGTCCTGACCTCTGCAAACACAAACATGTTTTATTCAGAACACATCATTCACTGGTTCATTCTCTGAGGATTCAGTTTGGAGCTTCACATGTTTGTAGCAGGTCTCTTACTTTGTGTGTGAGGGTCCAGGTTCTTTACTGAAGTTTAGAGGATACTCTTTGGACATGTTACTCTTCAGAGACAGACAGCTGGACCCTGGAGACTCTGCTCTCAGTCTGTGGTCCTGACCTCTGCAAACACAAACATGTTTTATTCAGAACACATCATTCACTGGTTCATTCTGTGAGGATTCAGTTTGGAGCTTCACATGTTTGTAGCAGGTCTCTTACTTTGTGTGTGAGGGTCCAACTTGCTCTGAAGTGTCCTCGTCCATGTTGCACCGGCTGCGGCTCAGTTGTGGTTCAGGCCACGCTGCTCTTCTAGATATTCAAGGTCTGGTCTATTTCCTTCTGGTTCTGCACTCAGTTTACAGCAGAACACAGTGAAATGATCTTTCACACCAGTTTCAATGTTTATCTGTTGAAAACGTCACAAACAAAAAAAATTGCAACAGTTCCTGTAGCCGACTCATTTCAAAATAAAAGCACTCCAGTGTTTCTGTCGACTGAATCAATTCATTTATTTTTAAATGGTTTTGTTGTGAAATAGATGCAGGGCTTCATAGTTTGTAGTACTGGTATTTATTTGAGTACACATGACTTCTTATATACAAGGAAATACAGTGATCACATCAGAAACCTGAGGAAGGTGAAGGACAATTGTCTCTCTCTCTCCCTGTCTGTCTGTCTGTCCTCTCTTTCTGTTACCGGTTCGAGTGAGTGGTGGTGGTGAACGCGTTAGTGGCGCGGAGATTTTGAACTATGTTTTGCCTGTTTACGGGTATTTCATTAAAATTTCTCATCTCATCTTTGTAAGAAGAAGTGGTTTTTTTCTCGTTAATTTTGTTTTTGATTACCAATCAAGAGACCGCTGGTTTTGTTGGGGGTCTCTGGAGGAATTTTTTGGGTACCAGCCAATAAGGGTGTGGAGGTGTAATATTGTACAAGTACAATAATAAAGTTCCCTTTCATGTAATATTAGTTTATGTCATTTGTAAATCCACCAATAAACCTGCACAGCCACAAACAAACGTTCAATAAAAAAGAATTGTTGCAACTTGAGCATTTCCTAATCTACACTCAAACCAATAAACTACATTAAAGTTAATTAATACAAGCTTGTAAAAGTTCATGTGTCCTTCAACCCCCGGCCACTAAGAGAAGGAAACTCAACATCTTGTCTCATGTTCACGTCATAAAGGCTGGAAATGAATTACAGAACTTTATAGACAGTAACACTGAGAGCACATCAGTCAGCAGCTTGAAGCAGCACTCTGTATCTCCACACAGTTCTATGGCTTTGTGCCCAAATGAAGGTCAAACACAAGCTCTTCAACTTTATATTCAATTTAAAACTCACACAAAAAATCATAAAGTTGTATGTGTGTGTGTGTGTGTGTGTGTGTGTGTGTACCTGGCTCTGCAGGTCGATGTTCCTCACACCTCAGCCAGTGAGTCCAGAGCTTTACTGGGATCTACAGTGAAGACTCTCGACTGGTTGGTGACCACTGCTGTAACCTATGATTGTGAAAACACGTTGTGTTATTAAACACTTGATGAACAGATGAGTGATGAAGATAAAAAGTGAAACTGGGAGTTAACTCTGTTAATTAGTCCTTTGAAGTCTCTCTGTTTCTGACCTGCTGTTCACATCTGTCTCTGGGATCCGATCACATGACGTCTGTCACCAGGTGTGAACTAACAAACTTAGAGTCATGTGATCAGCAGACGGATGTTAACAGCAGGTGTGAGAGTGAGACAGTGAAACTTTCAGAAAGTTGTGTTCACACTCACCTGCTCACTTTCCTTCCTTCTGCTCGTCCAGGTGAAAATGGAGTCTGACACTTCCCTGTTCTTATGCTTCTCTTCCCTGTTGAACCAGTTCAATCTTGAAACCACCCAGTTCAAAGTCCAGTTCATACCCATAAAAATTAACTGGTTCACAGTTAATGTTTTATTGTAATGGTTATGATGTAGATTACAAACTTAGATTTAAAATTAGATTAGATTCAACTTTATCGTCATTGCACAGAGTACAAGTACAGAGACAACGAAATGCAGATCAGCATCGAAACAGAAGTGCAAAAAAAGTAGTAAAAGTGTATTATTAGTATTTACATATGTAAAGTGGAATAAGTAAATAAATAAGATATGTACAGTAAGAAATAGCTATGAATATGAAGAGTATTGATACAGGACTAGCAGCAATAGAAGTTGGTAGTGTAGATAACAAACTTAGGATCATGTATTTAGTTAATAATGGACGTTGTGGGATCATGAATCCAGATCTTCTCTTTCACACTGAGTCCAGACTGTGAGCGTCTCCTGGGACTGAGCCGTACAATGTGATTCATCATGATGTTTAAATGAGCCTCATAAACTCTGGAATCAAACCAACACTCAGTTACTTCATGTGCTGTGCGATCAGCAGACGGATGTTAACACCAGGTGTGACACCACTTTATGATTGACATCTAGCACCGTCCAATGGGTACAGGGGGGCATGCCATCGAGCTCTCAGTCAGACTCCACCCCCTGCTCCTCCAAATATGGTTACTTCTGTTTTTTTTTTAAACAAGATGGCGCTGAACAAAAAGTCAAAGTGAGGCTTCAGAGCAGCAGCTCACCAACCAGCCTGTGACGTCACGTTGGGTTGATACTTGAGTTCAACTTTATTGTGGAAATCTCCTTCAGAAGACTTTACCACACCACCATCCTCTTCGTCACCTTCCTGTTCACCAATGTGCTGCCACGTCTGCTCAGTTCATCTACGACGTCAGAGAGAAGAAGCTCAACGACCACATCAGACGACACTTCTGCTGTCGCTGCTGCAACACTGGAGAAAACAAGGTGGTGGAACCTCGGATAAGATCCAACAGGTTCTAAGGTGAACGACCTTAAAGATGGTTTTAAAATGTCTTACTTGCTCTGATGATGTCAAAACCTCATGTTTCTTTCAATGGTTAAAAGACACATTTGTTTTTTTTAAGGACTAATGTGTCAGATTTAGTGACATCTAGTGGTGAAGATGCAGATGTCAAGAAACTGAAGAACTGTTCTCTCACTCCACTTCAAACATGTAAAAGAAACTTTGATCCTCGAGGAGACTTAAGATCAAAGACTTTAAATAAAGATGGCCGACGTGTCACTTTAACTGTAACAACATCATGTTAAACAAAAGATAAATGACTTTGATCTGCTGGTTCTGCAGCTTGAATACATTTTTATTAAAGAGGTGAAGATCGACACCAAGATGTAAAAGCAAAGTCTGGAAACTAGGTGGCCTCCTCCTCACAGACATGGCTGTGAAATGGGAAATGAGGGGCAGTTGTAAAGTATTTGAGCTTTTCAAATCAAGAGGTTGTTGGGATTTTAAATCTATGTTTGTCTGTGTGTGTGTTTGTGTGTGTGTGTGTGAAGATGTCAATAGAACTGAACTCTAAACAAATGCAGGAAGGTGGGGGCAGGAGCAGTTTGGGTCAGATATATGGCCTTCACTTAATGACTTGTAATAACCGCTGCCTCTTGGTGTTAATCTTGAAGTTAGTTAGAATGTGTGTGCGTCACATCGCTGGTCAGTCTCACAATCTGTTTCATAAGAGGTCTGATAAGGCTCCTCACCATTTCCTGATTCCAGTGCCAAGAGGGTGGAGCTACGCCTGCGCACCATCAAGGAAGACTCCCCTTCATTTTTGACCGATCAAGTTATACCTACTGTTATAAAATATATCAACCACTGTCCGTGCTGTGCGACTTGTGACTCCCCGGTGCCGCTAGAGGGCCCATTGCTTTGCTGTAACTTTTCATACCTTTTCATTACTTCTTAATAAATACTTGTTGAACCAAACCGAGACCGGCTCTTCTCATATTTGGGATAAAAGAACACGACAATGTGAGATTAAAGGTTAAATGTGTTTAGATCTTTCTTCTAAATATTAAAGACATAAAAACTGCTGTTGTTTACTGTTTTCTTCTTTTATGAGGCCGAGCAGCTCTTCATCATTTCACCTCATTTGAGTTACTTTACTGTTTTTTCCTCTTCAAATAAAAACAGAAAATGAAATCTGTGCAAAATAAATTTGTTAAAAAACACACCATCTATTGCTTCATATAATAAACAAGACTTTCTTTATTTCCGTGTTGAGTTGTTGAGAGGAAACTTGAACGTTGTGTCAGCTGAGTGAAACTAAAAACTCTGAGCTGCTTGTGAACGTGTCTCTGTGGGTTGAGAGAAACATGAGTCATTTAAAAAACTGATGAGTTGATGACACCTGGGATTTAATTTAATATTTAAATCTCAGCTGAGACACAGAATATTAATAAACTGAAGAAGCTTGTTGTCGTTTCAAACTTATTATTACTATGTGTGTGTGAGCAGCTTTAAATAAAGATTATTAGATTTGAATTAGACGCTGGGCGGAGCTAACACCTCACAGAAACAACCATCAGAGAGAGAGAGAGAGAGAGAGCGGGAGAGGGAGAGAGAGAGAGAGATGTTAAACTTGAACCTAAACCTGAATCTAATCTAAACCTGAATCTTAAAGTAACCAAACACTAACCTGAAGCTGAGCTACTGAGCTGATGAGCGTCTTGTGAACGAGCAGCAGATTACATCAGATTATTTTTCTTTCTGATTCTTTTCTGGATTAGAGGTTTTGTGTTTTGCATTTAAATGGTTTTGTTTGGTGAATTTGATCAACTGATAAATAATCAAAAATAAATGTATTGATCTGCTGTCAGGCTGTTTATATTGAGACATATTGATCAGATGTAGAATTTCATTACGAGCACAAGCTTTTCATTATAAGTATAAAGTTTATCCCATAAATGTGTTTGATGGAATTCTAACTCAGAGCTTCAACATCTGCTGGACAGATGTTAGAGCAGCGTGTTCATGAATATGGCGTCGAAGTCACATGTTACACTGACACACGTGTGTTGAGGATCATCACAAAGTCACATGATGACCTCTCCACACAGTGAGAACTGGAGCCGGTCAGGAACTGACTCTGTCAAACATTTCTTATCCTGAAGTCACAAAGAACTGAGACGGGCTTGAACAGGAAGTGAAACCATCATGTTGAGACAAGTGTCTCCACAAAATAACACAAACTGTTCAACACAACAGGCCCAAAATGTCCACTGTCTTCAGGACATCATCTCTCAGACACTTTCTGTCCCTTGTCTCTGCTGTGAACCTCCCATCATCAATTATTTCCCAGCATGCAGCTGTTCCCAGAGGCCTGCTACAGTCTCCCCCTGGTGGTTGTTCTGAGGTGGTGGTCGAGAACGTACAACAACAATCTTCATCTACGTTTGTATAAAACGTCCTCGGGTCAGTTTTCTATTAAATATGGTAAAATGTTTAATAGACAGTTTCCTCAGAGACTTAAAGATGCTCTGCTCTTCATCCACTTTTCTTCATACTGTAAATGTCTCATTCACTTTTCTTCTGCTGGTTTCCATTATGTCAAACTGGTAATTTTGTTCTTTTACCTGCACCAATGTTTCCACCAGTTTGTTTGAAGAGGAAAGAAAAGCAGAGTCATGATTCCAGTGAAGTCGGTGGAAGGATGTTTATTGAGCATTAAAGCAGAGACAAGTAGAAACAGAACTTTTCTCTCTGAGATGTTTTTCTTCTTGTTACATCTGGTTTGTCACAGAGGAAATGATCCATGTGTTTGACTCATAGACTGAATATAAAGGCTTTGACTGGGATGTGCTGCTGTTATACTGCAGCGCCACCTGTGGGTCAAAAGTAGAAAAGCCACCACCGCTCTGCACCTGATGCAGAAATGAAAACGTCCCATTTTTAAGTCCAGAGTTTTGATCTTTTGTGTCAAAGACAAAACTCTGATTTTAAACTCAAAGTGATTTCAATGTGTTTAACTTTGTGTTGAACTAAAACAATTTGTGACGTGAATCCAGGAACCTTAAGATCATAAACAAACATATACACAGAATGTGGTTTTAGACACACAGAGTAAATAAACACACAATCGGGGCAAGAAGGTTGCTGGTTTGAATCCGGTTCAGATGGGGTGTTCCTGTGTGGAGTCTGCATGACGAGGAGAAGAACACGCCCCCCTCTCCATCAACGGGACCACGGTGGAGCGAGTCAGCAGCTTCAAGTTCCTCGGGGTCCACATCACTGATGACCTGACCTGGACCCATCACACAGACTCCATCAGGAAGACGGCCAGACAGCGGCTCTTCTTCCTCCGCAGGCTGCGGAAGCTCCACATGGACTCCAGGATTCTCTGCAACTTCTACAGGTGCACCATAGAGAGCATCCTGACTGGCTGCATCACCGCCTGGTATGGCAGCTGCACCGCCCTGCACCGTAAGGCTTTACTGAGGGTGGTGAAGTCCGCCCAGCACATCACCAGGACAGCGCTACCATCCAAAGAGGACCTCTACACCCAGCGGTGCAGGAAGAAGAGCAGCCGGATTATTAAAAACCCCTTTCACCCCATCCATAAAAATGTTTGCCTGCTGCCATCTGGCCGACGGTACCGCAGCATCCGGGCCCGCACCACCAGGCTCAGAGACAGTTTCATCCCCCAGGCCATAAGACTTTTAAACTCCTCTCTGTGACATATTTGAACATTTGCACTATTGTTGTTTTATTTTCTCCTCAGCTGTTTATATATATATATATTTAGATATATATCCTTTATTTTCTATTTTAAATTGTGATATTCTATTTTATTCTATTTTATTCTATTTTATACTATTTCTATTTTATTTTATTGTATAGGTTGTAATTACTTGAGCATTGTTAGAAGAGAGCCTGAGACTCAAGCATTTCACTGCCAGCGACTGCTTAATGTTATTGTTGTGCATTTGATAATAAAAAATCTTGAATCTTGAGGTGCTCCGGCTTCATCTCACAAACACATGCAGATTAGGGGTTGTGTAGATTGGAGACTACACACAAGCTGCTGCTGCTTCAGCCTCTGGATCCTCAGGACACAGCTCAGCCTCCGTCCACACACACTGTCCTCTTCACACTGTCCTCTTCACACTCAGCTTCACCAAGATGCCCCCTCCCAGCTGTTGAGAGAAGAAGACATCAGTGTCACAGAGACTCACTTCATCAGCTGTGAGTCAGTGATGCAGCTCATCCAGTAGAAAGAGCAGCAGGGACTTCAGTCCTGTTCAGAGGTGGAGCAGGTTCCTCTCTGCTTCATGTTCACGTGTTGGAATGAACACGCTAAGAGCTCAGTGTGTGTCCTCTGCATGTCAAACTGCAGAGTGGACACCTGAGAGGTGGATTTACTGCTGTTACAGGTGAAGCCATGTTTCACTGTGTGTTGATGAACATCTGCTTCTGACAAACTGGGACCAGAGGAGACAGATGGACCTCTATGGGGTGCCGTTTGTAAAGCAGCTCACGCTGAAAATAACAGCAACATTTTGTCACATTTAGCTTCAAACCATGTTTAAAAAACTGGTGTGAATTTTTGAGAGTCACTTTTTTTGCACATTTACAACAATATTTGTCAACTTAGAGATATTTTAAATATTTAAATCCAAATGTTAAATGTTACACTTCAATGTTAAATGTTAAATCTAAATGCTAAATCTAAATGTTAAATTTAAATCTAAATCTAAATCTAAATGAGACAGTGTTCAAAAACCAAGTTGAAAAGAAAGTAGGATGAAGCCTGTCTTGCTCTTGGGTTCACAGTCAATGGAGTAGGACATGAGGAGAGACCAGTGTGTATTTTATGTCTGAAAACTCTCTGAGACCCAACAAATTAAGAAGACACTTAGAAACACTACACCCCCGTCACATGCAATAATAATTTATTTTATTTCTATTATTGAAAAAGTAAAGAATGATGGAGGAATGTAGTGATAAATGTCACCAAAAGTTAAATTATTATTATATAAATTTGCTTGAATTTAAGCAAATTTATGGCACTATTTTTTGAAAAAATGACACATGTCACCAAAAACTGTTGGAAAAAGTTTTCTTATCAGAAATTCCTGAAAGTAATGTGGATTTAATGCTCATGTGTATGTTATATAAATACGCATGTTAAACTTGGCCCATTTTATCATCATTTTGTTGGGGCAGCGGAACGGGTAGGTTTGAAAAAATATTCGAGCTCCAAAGAGGGTATGAGAGAAAAAGTTTGAGAAACACTGGTGTAGAGTCACTGTGGTCAGTGGGCGGAGCTTCTATACTGGTTGATCTCCAACTTCATCAGAAGTTACCATGGTGATTTACCTCATTAAGAAGTGGACGAGCTTCGTAGAACTGAAAACACTAAACCTGAAGTTAACCTGATAACCACAAATCCTGCTTGGTAGCACAGACCCTGGATCTGTGATACTGACTGTGTTTAGTAAAATACTGATGAAAGCAGCGTGGACTGACTCCAACCATCTACTGACCTCACAGTCTCCAGTCGACAGGTTGGATTATGCTGTAGATCAATCAGCTCCTTCACTTCTGAGTCCTGCAGGTCGTTGTCACTCAGATCCAGTTCTCTCAGATTAGAGGAGTTTGACCTCAGAGCTGAAGCCAGAGAAGAACAGCTGATCTCTGACAGACTGCAGTTCATCAACCTGGATAAAGAATACAACTTTGAATTAAACTGAGTTCATGTGTGAAAATAACAGACACATATTCATGTGAGCACAGACTCATAACATGGATGATAAATATGAAATCAGACATGTTGGACTAAAGATGAGTCCTGATTCAGTACAAATAGATTATTTGGACCCGGTCTCTGTCCTGAAGATCAGTTTAGGAAATCCAGAACTAAACTCAGTGTTTTAACAAGTAGCTGAATATTTAAAATGTCACAGATTAATTAATGAATGGACTTAAGTAATGTATGAAGAGGAATTATGTTCAATTAGAATTAATGAGACAAATTGTGTATAAATGCTGTTTTATAGATATGATATGATGATTGACAAAAGTCAGTGAGTGAACTGACCTCAGAGTCTCAAGTCGACAGGTCGGACTCTGTAGAAAATCACACAGCTCCTCCACTCCTGAGTCCTGCAGGTTGTTGTTGTTTCTACTCAGATCCAGTTCTGTCAGATGAGAGGGGTTTGACCTCAGAGCTGAAGCCAGAGAAGAACAGCTGATCTCTGACAGTCTGCAGTCCTCCAACCTGGATAAAGAATAAAACTTAACTGTAAATTAAACTGACTTCATGTGTGAAAACAAAAGACTTTGACTAAACATCACTGTCTCTGTTTTCAGACCTGAAGTCTGAATTAAGTTGTTCTGGACATTTTCTGGAACTTTTCCTGCAGCCTCCTAATAAAGTTTCTGAGTGAGTCCATGTGAGAATAGAGCAGGTGAATGTCCAGAGGATTCACAGAGAGCGAGTGGACGTGTTGATGAGGTTTCTAACACGTGACGGACGTGAAACTGGAAGAACACAAATATCTCAGGATGAAGAAGAGGAGCCGTACACGTAGAAGACGTGTCCTCGGGGTTCAGTTGTTTGTAATATGTAACTTCACCACTAGATGTCTCTAAATATCTTGCTGGACATGTTCAGGAGTCGTAGACGTGAACAAGTGGACTACGTTCACATGTACGACACCTGGAGACGTCACTAACGCCTTCAAAGTGAACCTGTAACTTTACATAACTTAACCTAACCATTGTTATAATGGAGATATGTATTTTGGCTCCACCCCTCGTCTGAATGTTCCCACATGTTCCTGTTGCTGTGAACGAGTCGGACCCGGACAATCTCCTGCTGCTGCTTCAGCTCCAGAAAATGTCCGACCCACTTGTCAGAACATGTTTCAGAGTTCATGTGTGAAAGAGCAAGCAGTTCTATGATCATGTTCTCTTGAAGTGGTGATGATCTGAGCAGCAGTTTGACCAGTTGAAAGTGGTGCAGGGAGCCTGAGGAACACGTGTGTACAGGGTGGGACAGAGATCTAGTGGTGAAAAGATAAAAGGCATGGACGACCCCGTGTAAGTCCTGAAACCAGAGGAAGGGTTTCATGTTGGAAATGAACCCAAAGTGGAAGAAACAGGGCTGAAGAACTTGGTCCTAAAAATAAAAGGAATCAAATATAATGAACTTGAACTCTGGACCCTGAGCCCAGTCCCAGAACACCAACGCAGCACGCTGTCATGTGGTCAGTCCACAGGACCACAGGTCAAGTCCTGGTTAGCTTCCACAGAAACATTACATGTACACATTGTCCAGCATTGGATTGTTTCTCTGTCAGTAAAACTTCAGTCACATTGAGCCTGACTCGGTCCTCAGCTCTCATTCTACAAACATCTCTCAGCTCAGTATCAGTGTTCACTGTTAGGAACACATGTTCTGACCTTTGACCTTAATGCTCCTGTGTTGAAGATTCAGGTGAAAGGATCCATTGTTAGAAACTGAAGAGAAAAGAATCCTAGAGATGTTTTCATTAGTTTCATCTGAATTGGACAAGTTTTTGTTTTCTTTACTTTAGAATGAGACATTAATATTTAAATACTTTATATTTAAATACTTCACATTTAAATACTGTATATTTACATACTTTATGAATAAATACTATATATTTACAGACTTGAGAATTAAATAATTTATATTATATTTACAGTGAACCTTTAACATTAAAACATGATGTCTGACCTCAGAGTCTCCAGTCGACAGGTTGGACTCTGTAGAAAACCACACAGCTCCTTCACTGCTGAGTCCTGCAGGTCGTTGTCACTCAGATCCAGTTCTCTCAGATGAGAGGGGTTTGACCTCAGAGCTGAAGCCAGAGAAGAACAGCTGATCTCTGACAGACTGCAGCTCCACAACCTGGATAAAGAATAAAACTTAACTGTAAATCAAACTGAGTTCATGTGTGAAAATAACAGACACATATTCATGTCAGCTCAGACTCATAACATGGAAGATAAATCTAAAATCAGACATGTTAGACTAAAAAATGAGTCCTGATTCAGGAAAAATAGATTATTTGGACCCGGTCTCTGTCCTGCAGATCAGTTTATGAAATCCAGAACTAAACTCAGTGTTTTAACAAGTAGCTGAATATTTAAAATGTCACAGATTAATTAATGAATGGATTTAAGTTATGTATAAAGAGGAATTATGTTAAATTATAAGTAAATGAGATAAATTGTGTACAAATGCGGTTTTGTAGATATGAGATCTACAAAAGTCAGTCAGTGAACTGACCCCAGAGTCTCCAGTCGACAGGTTGGACTCTGTAGAAAACCACACAGCTCCTTCACTCCTGAGTCCTGCAGGTAGTTGTCACTCAGATTCAGGTCTCTCAGATGAGAGGGGTTTGACCTCAGAGCTGAAGCCAGAGAAGAACAGCTGATCTCTGACAGACTGCAGCACTCCAACCTGGATACAGAATAAAACTTAACTGTAAATTAAACTGAGTTCATGTGTGAAAATAAAGGACTTTGACTAAACATCACTGTCTCTGTTTTCAGACCAGAAGTCTTAGTCAAGTTGTTCTGGACATTTTCTGGAACTTTTCCTGCAGCCTCCTAATAAAGTTTCTGAGTGAGTCCATGTGAGAATAGGGCAGGTGAATGTCCAGAGGATTCACAGAGACCAAGTGGACGTGTTGATGAGGTTTCTAACACGTGACGGACGTGAAACTGGAAGAACTCAAATATCTCAGGATGAAGAAGAGGAGCCGTACACGTAGAAGACGAAGACGTCAACTTGGGAACACGAGGAGATTCCAGAGCTTTTGGTGATGAGGCCTGAGGCCGGTGTGGATGAGCTGTAAACAACAACACTGATCTTTCCACAGCAGGATTTATACGTCATGTCCGGCCTCCTGCTGCTCCACTAGTTCTTCATATGTTAAAATCAAACTCCAGAAAATGTCCAGACACTAATTTACAGAGTTCATGAGTGAAAACAGTTTGAAAGTCCTCATGTCCTCGAGGTTCAGTTGTTTTAAATATGTAAATTCACCACTAGATGTCTCTAAATATCTTGCTGGACATGTTCAGGAGTCGTACACGTGAACAAGTGGACTCCGTTCACATGTACGACACCTGGAGACGTCACTAACTCCTTCACAGTGAACCTGTGTACCAGTGTACAGGGCGGGACAGAGATCTAGTGGTGAAAAGATAAAGGCATGGACGACCCCGTGTAAGTCCTGAAACCAGAGGAAGGGTTTCATGTTGGAAATGAACCCAAAGTGGAAGAAACAGGGCTGAAGAAATTGGTCCTAAAAATAAAAGGAATAAAATATAATCAACTTGGACTCTGGACCCTGAGCCCAGTCCCAGAACACCAACGCAGCACGCTGTCATGTGGTCAATCCACAGGACCACCGGGACATGTCCTGGTTAGCTTCCACAGAAACATTACATGTACACATTGTCCAGCATTGGATTGTTTCTCTGTCAGTAAAACATTAGTCACATTGAGCCTGACTCGGTCCTTAGCACTCATTCTACAAACATCTCTCAGCTCAGTATCAGTGTTCACTGTTAGGAACACATGTTCTGACTTTTGACCTTAATGCTCCAGTGTGGAAGATTCAGGTGAAAGGATCTGTTGGGCCAGAGCCCAGAGGCTGACCACCAGACACGTGAACCGAGGTTAACACAAAGGATTGTGAATCTGAGGCCTTGTGGAACGTCCCAATCCAACCGTAGGAGTACTTTTGGAGGGAAACATTCTCCAGCAGGCCTAAGAGTCTCCCCCTGGTGTTGGAAAATGTCCTGGTGATCCCTTGGGACCCCTGGTGATTTCCAAGCCCCGCCCACTGAGATCGAATCCTGATAGTTAAATTGGCTGATACCCCATGACCCCTCTTCAAGGGGGAAGATACCTCTAAGGTGATATAAATACAGGACAATCACAGAAGTCGCTGCCATTTACCCTGCTCTGAAGATGTCACCAGGACCCCTCCGGGTCTTCCAGATGATTTTGTTGCTAAAGGGGGAAATAACCACAAATGTTTGTTTAATTAAAATTTTCTTTTATCTTAAGTCAAAGCTTATTTTGAAAGACTATTTTTTTTTTTTTTTACTTGAAAAGGCCGCTACAGGAAGTCACTCGGCAGGCCGAGTTCTCACAGACTTTCTTCCACACGATCTACAAACAGCGACAAACAGCTGTTCTTTCTCGCAGAAGGACGAAGCAGAAACCCGTCGAAGAAGACGAACGACATTTAACTCCGTTCCATGAGTACGAGAAGAATTCGCTCTAATTCCGGTCCAGCCGACGCCTGCTGTAACCGAGGAACCAGCGCCACCATGCTCGAGCCATCGTTTTCCTGTTTAGCGTGTTACCGTCAGAGATATTGTGCGGAGATTTACATCTGTTAAAAGATAAATCTCACGTAGCTGGTTTGCACGCCTCACCGGAAGATTGTCTCTGACGATGTGTTTTTAGAGTTTCTCTGATCAACTCCTTGCATGTTTTCTATCTCTCTCTCTCTCTTCTCCTAAACCTACCCACACACACATTCGTACACATTTCATGTATACATGTATAGACCCTCTGATGCTTAAAATAGCGTGGTCACATCTCTGAGAAGGTCAGAGCTTGTTCTTAGGTTCCCTTGTTCAAAACACGTGGTTCTAGCCAAGACCACGAGGAGATAAGTCTTTTTGTTTGAAGACCCCTTTGTTAAAAGTCCGTGCCGGCCGCCATTTTGCGCAACGTGGCGTCATTTTGGTAAACCTCCATTTTGAAATTAGTTGAACGTAACATCGTCTTGAATTCAGCCACGTGACCTCGTCATTACGCCATAGCCACTCCCCCTTTTCTTTGTTACACACACACACACACACACACACACACACACACACACACACACACATAGACGCAGACACACCGGACCACAAACACACACAGATACCATCAGTATTACATGTGTCTCTAAATTGTGATAAGTGCTGCTGCTGTTGTCATCTTTGAAATATTTGAGTTCTACTACTACTATTGCACAACAGATCCATTGTTAGAAACTGAAGAGAAAAGAATCCTAGAGATGTTTTCACTAGTTTCATCTGAATTGTACCAATTGTTGTTTTCTATACTTTAGAATGAACCATTTATATTTAAATACTCTATGTTTAAATACGGTTTATTTACAAACTTTTGAATTAAAAACTTTAACAACATTAAAACATGATGTCTGACCACAGAGTCTCCAGTCGACAGGTTGGACTCTGTAGAAAACCACACAGCTCCTTCACTGCTGAGTCCTGCAGGTTGTTTCCACTCAGATCCAGTTCTCTCAGATGAGAGGGGTTTGACCTCAGAGCTGAAGCCAGAGAAGAACAGCTGATCTCTGACAGACTGCAACACTTCAACCTGGATAAAGAATACAACTTTGAATTAAATTAAGTTCATGTGTGAAAATAACAGACACATATTCATGTCAGCACAGACTCAGAACATGGAAGATAAATATGAAATCAGACATGTTGGACTAAAAACGAGTTCTGATTCAGTACAAATAGATTATTTGGACCCGGTCTCTGTCCTGCAGATCAGTTTAGGAAATCCAGAACTAAACTCAGTGTTTTAACAAGTAGCTGAATATTTAAAATGTCACATTTATTAATGAATGGATTCAAGTTATGTATGAGGAAGAATTATGTTAAATTATAATGAAATTAGATCTATTGTGTATAAATGCTGTTTTATAGATATGAGATCTACAAAAGTCAGTCAGTGAACTGACCTCAGAGTCTCCAGTCGACAGGTTGGACTCTGTAGAAAACCACACAGCTCCTTCACTCCTGAGTCCTTCAGGTCTTTGTTGTCAGTCAGATCCAGTTCTCTCAGATGAGAGGGGTTTGACCTCAGAGCTGAAGCCAGAGAAGAACAGCTGATCTCTGACAGTCTGCAGTTCTCTAACCTGAATAAAGAAATATGAATATTAGAATGTGTCCTCCTGTTGTTGTGGATCGTCATCATGTCAACACAGACTCTCAACATGCTGCTGACCTCAGTCCAGTCTGTGACCTGAAGATAAATATCTGTTCAGACATGTTGGACCATTGTTTCATTCATCAGCTTCTTCTCTGTGTGTTGGTCACTGAGCAGGTTTGAGTAATTAAACACTGTTTAAAGTAGGGATGGCTCCTGACAGTCACTTCCTGTTTGTTTCTATACTTATCTACTGTCCAACGTGTTTCAATAAGAATGTCTCTTATTTTGAAAACCTGAGGAGGACGAGTGCTCGGCCTCAGTCCACATGTTAATTACTGACACTTTCTTAGTGATCAGGAGCAGGTGAGTGCAGGTGAATGGAGTTGATGAGGTGGACGTGACTGACAGGCTGGGTGAGTGACAGATGACTGAGGGACAGTGAGCAGAGCAGAACTGAGACAATTTAAATAAATAATGACCCAATAAGAAAGAAAGTCTGAAAAGTGAAGAAGGATTTAAGGACCTCAGAGTCTCCAGTCGACAGTTTGGACTCTCCAGTCCAGAACACAGCAGCTTCACTCCTGAATCCTGCAGCTCGTTGTTACTCAGATCAAGTTCTCTCAGATGTGAGGGATCTGACTTCAGAGCTGAGGCCACGACTTCACAGTGAGTCTCTGAGAGTCCACAACCACCGAGTCTATAATTAAAGAAAATATCAAATCTGTGAGAATAAAATCAGAAAACACAACATTCATACAAAACTATATCAATTGACCATTACCCTGGTAAATCCGCTTTTTGTTAAAAACTACTCAAGAGAATCCTTTCAGAAGGTTGCACTAACAGTGTTGACCACAGCAACACCATGCTGCCCAAAACAATGAGGATCATTTAACACTGAGTGTATTTGAAGAACGACTCATCTCCACTGATTGAACATGTTATTGATCATGTCTGGACTCACCGAGCCTTCCTGCAGTTCCTAACAGCTGGGATCAGTCTCCATAGACTCTGGTATGATGTGTTGAACTTCTCCAGGTCCAACTCATCCAGAACCTCCTCTGACATCTGCAGCATGTAGGCCAGAGCTGAGCAGTGGATCT
Organism: Pleuronectes platessa; assembly: GCF_947347685.1. Classification (NCBI taxonomy): domain Eukaryota; kingdom Metazoa; phylum Chordata; class Actinopteri; order Pleuronectiformes; family Pleuronectidae; genus Pleuronectes; species Pleuronectes platessa. The sequence goes on from NC_070637.1 coordinate 25,373,078, forward strand.
CAGAGAGTTCCTCCTCTGATATGTTCTCTGACGTCAGGAACTGTTGCATCTGCTGATGAACTGAGTGGTCGTTCATCTCAGTCAGACAGTGGAAGATGTTGATGCTTCTGTCAGGAGAAACGTTATAACTGTCCATCTCCTTCAGGTTGTTGATGACTCTCTGGATGATCTTTGGATTGTTCTCTGTCAGACCCAGTAGGCCTCCTAAGACTCTCTGGTTTGACTCCCGACTGAGTCCGTGAAGGAAGCGAACAAACAGGTCCAGATGACCATTTGTACTGGTGAGGGATTTCTCCATGGTTCTCTTCAGGAGGTCATTCAGGGAGAAGGTACTCTCTGTGCTCGTACATGTTCCCAAGAAGCTGTTGAGTTCTTCTGTGTTACTTTCAGTGTAACAGTGGAACATGTAGACTGCAGCCAGAAACTCCTGAACGCTCAGATGAACAAAGCAGTAGACTGATTTCTGGAAGATCACACACTCTCTTCTGAAGATCTCAGTACAAACTCCTGAGCACACTGAGGCCTCTGTGACATTAAGACCACACTGCTCCAGGTCTTCTTGGTAGAACATGATGTTTCCTTCCTCCAGATGTTTAAGCGCCAGCCTCCCCAGCTTCAGGAGAACGTCCCTGTCAGCCTCCGTCAGCTGCTGTGGACTCGTCTCATGTCCCTCACCGTACTTGTTGTTCTTCCTCTTTGTCTGAACCAGCAGGAAGTGTGAGTACAGGTCAGTCAGGGTCTTGGGCAGCTCTCCTCTCTGGTCTGTGGTCAACATGTGCTCCAGAACTGTTGCACTGATCCAGCAGAAGACTGGGATTTGACACATGATGTGGAGGCTCCTGGACGTCTTGATGTGTGAGATGATTCTGCTGCACAGCTCTTCATCACTGAATCTCTTCCTGAAGTACTCCTCCTTCTGGGCCTCAGTGAAGCCTCGTACTTCTGTGACCCTGTCAACACATGCAGGAGGGATCTGATTGGCCGCCGCAGGTCTGGAGGTTATCCAGACGAGAGCCGAGGGAAACAGATTCCCCGGGATGAGGTTTGTCAGCAGCACGTTGACTGATGACCTCTGTGTGACCTCAGACACAAGCTCCCTGTGGTTGAAGTCCAGAGAAGGTCTGCTTTCATCCAGGCCGTCAAAGATGAACAAAGGTTTACAGACAGCGAGCGTCTCTGCAGTGAGCTTCTGTAACGCTGGATGGAAAACATGGAGCAGCGTGAGAAGACTGTGCTGCTGGTCCTTCACCAGGTTCAGCTCCCTGAACGAAAGCACAGCCAGCAGATCCACATCCTGGTTCTCTAAACCCTCTGCCCAGTCCAGAGTGAACTTCTGCACCGAGAAGGTTTTTCCAACGCCAGCGACGCCGTTGGTCAGGACGACTCTGATGCTGCTCTGCTGGTCAGTGGAGGCTTTAAAGATGTCCTGGACCTTGATGGGAGTGTCGTGGAGGATCTTCATCTTGGAAGCCGTCTCAAGCTGCCACACCTCATGATGAGTATTAACCTCTAAACTCTGTCCCTCTGTGATGTAGAGCTCAGTGTAGATCCTGTTGAGGAGGGTTCTACTTCCTGTTTCATCACTTCCTTCAATCACATGTTCACATCTCCTCCTCACCCTGAGCTTATGTTCATCCAAAACCTCCTGCAGACCACGATCTGCTGAAAGAAAAGAAACAATGTGAGAGACAGAGAATCTGAGAATCTGCTGATTGTTTTCATCAGATACAGAAAAACTACAGAAAATAAAAGCTTTTTAACTTTGTCCTTTTATAACGATGTTAAATGTTGATGCTGTATGAAGGAACAAAATAAAACCACATGTGCTGTTGTCAGAAGTGAAGACATCAGCAGACACATGTACAGTGCTGCTCTGACCGGCTGTCTGACCTCCAGCTCCTGTTCTGGATCTTTGTCCACACTGGGGACAGGAGGAGTCTCCTGAAGAACCAGACTGGTCCCAGTATGAGGTGATGCACTGTCTGCAGAACCAGTGTCCACAGCTGGTGGAGACTGGATCCTTCAGGACATCCTGACACAAAGCACAGCAGGACGACTGCTCCTCCTCAGAAACATGACTCCTCTTCCTCTCCCTGTGAAGACATGTCCTGATAACTCACATGTCACAGTCACAGGTTGTCATTACTTCTGTCAAGAAGGTTTTGTTTTCACCCAGTATGTTTGTGTGTTGGTTGGTTTGTTAGTGGGATTATAAAAAACAACAGATTACCAGTGAACTCGTGGAAGGTTGTGGTCTGTGAACCAGAGGGGGGGGGTCCTCTGTCACAGACATGTTCAGAGTACTGATGTTTACCAGTGTGTGGAATTTGGTGCAGATCCAAATCAAAATGAGTCTCTAGTGGATTTCAAAGTGGTTTCATAAGGAGCGTGTTGGTTCTTGGTGGAGGTCTGAGCTCTTTGAGTGATTCTGAGAGATTAGTCACCAACTTCAATGAAGCTGTGTCCTAATGCAGGGGCCACACTAGAGGAAACTAGATCCTCTTCAGAGCATGTCCCAGTAGAAACAGTCTCTTACTCTGTGTGTGAGGGTCCAGGTTCATTACTGAAGTCTGGAGGAAGTTCTTTGGACATGTCACTCTTCAGAGACAGACAGCTGGACCCTGGAGACTCTGCTCTCAGTCTGTGGTCCTGACCTCTGCAAACACAAACATGTTTTTATTCAGAACACATCATTCACTGGTTCATTCTCTGAGGATTCAGTTTGGAGCTTCACATGTTTGTATCAGGTCTCTTACTTTGTGGTTGAGGGTCCAACTTGCTCTGAAGTGTCCTCGTCCATGTTGCACCGGCTGCGGCTCAGTTGTGGTTCAGGCCACGCTGCTCTTCTAGATATTCAAGGTCTGGTCTATTTCCTTCTGGTTCTGTGCTCAGTTTACAGCAGACCACAGTGAAATGATCTTTCACACCAGTTCCAATGTTTATCTGTTGAAAACGTCACAAACACAAATATTTGCAACACTTCCTGTAGCTGACCCATTTCAAAATAAAAGCACTCCAGCGTTTCTGTCGACTGAATCAATTAATTTACTTTTAATTTGTTTAATGAGAAATAGATACAGGGCTTCATTGTTTATAGAAATGGTATTTATTTGAGTACACAGAACTACTTATATACAAGGAAATACAGTGATCACATCAGAAACCTCAGGAAGGCTGTAGTTACATTAAAAGTGTAAAACTTCAGGTGAAGGACAATGGTCTCTCTCTCTCGCTCTCTCTATCTCTCTCTCTCTGGAGGTGTACTATTGTACAAGTACAATAATAAAGTTCCCTTTCATGTAATATTGGTTTTGGTAATTTGTAAATCCACCAATAAACCTGCACAGCCACAAACAAACATTGAATAAAAAAGTATTTTTGCAACTTGAGCATTTTCCTGATCTACACTCAGACCAATCAATTACATTAAAGTGACTCAATACAAGCTTGTTAAAGTTCATGTGTCCTGTAACCCCCTCCCACTAAGAGAAAGAAACTCAACATCTAGCATCTAGGTGACCACTGCTGTAACGTATGATTGTGAAAACACGCTCAGTTATTAAACACTTGATGAACAGATGAAGATAAAAAGGGAAGCTGTGAGTTAACTCTGTTAATAAGTCCTTTGAAGGCTCTTTGCTCCAGACCTGCTGTTCACATCTGTCTCTGGGATCCAGTGAAAAACACTTACTGTAAAATAATATGAATGAATTATATAAATGTTGCTGAACACTCACCAGCCTCAGACTTCACGTCTCCTCCGTCTGCTCCTTGAAGTTAGAACGAGTCTGAACACTTTCACTTTCACTAGAGGCTCCTCCTCTGCTCGGCAAGTTACTGGAAATCACATGACTCTGTCACATGACTCTGTCATGTGATGTGTGTGTGTGTGTGTGTGTGTGTGTGTGTGTGTGTGTGTGTGTGTGTGTGTGTGTGTGTTTGCGCGTTAACTCTAACCTAGAGCAGCACATGTTTGCAAAAAAAAGGCTCACATTTGTTTTGGGATATTTGGGCCACATTAGTTATTGGTGGGCAGTTTCATCCATTTTGCCATAACAAGGCCAGAAGTACAACATCACTGCCTGAAGTGGACCACAGCCGTATTATATCTGCGTCCCATCACGTGACTCACTGTACCAAAAAACACACAATTACAAGGGCACAACAAAAAAACACATCTCCAATCCTGCTCACCAGCTATTTCAACTGCAACCCACTAGGAGGCGCTACTGGATGTGATTTAGTCCTTTCCATAGTTTATCTTGTGTCATTATGTAATGTCGACGTCTTTGTAGTTTTTGTGTTCATATGATCTTTGCAATGCTGTGATGTGAACAATAAAAGTTGCATCGATGTGGTTTCTTGGCCATTAAGACTTGATTCTGATTCGTGTGACAGGAAGCTGAATTAAGAGAAGAAGCCATCAATGCACATCACCATGTTGTATTCCATCAAACAACAGCCAGAGCTGTAGTTTATAAGTTTAATCAGTTTAAAAAAGAACAGGATTACTTAAACCTTTAGTAACTCAATATATACACATACACACACAACTAGAAGGTTAACAGAGTAAAGATGATACTACTGCTAATGATAGTAACAATAATCATGTTTATCTGTATTTCTTTAAAAACATCTCACAATAACAATAACAATAATGACCTCAAAATAAATTTGCCTGGAAAAAAAATAAAAATAATCCTTACTATTTCAATAGGGCATCCCACTGTCTCCTACTGGCCCTAATAAAACCATTACCTGCAGGTTTATATAATATCCAGACTTCTAACACATTAATGCCTGAATAATTATAATGGGGCATTTACACTCTTTCATTCTACTCATAATAATATATACTTGTACCTTTAAATACTGAGAATGTTACACAAACATTACATTTACTGGAGATGTTCGTGTATTTCGTGTATTTTATTTCCAATTCTTCTGGTTCGCTTTCACCCGGAAATATCAGAGCACAAATCGAACGTAGCACAATTCTATTGGTTGTCAAAATTGTCGTCACGGAGAACCTAGCGTTTTCATTGGCCTCCATCCTCCTGGGACCCCCGATTGGGCCCTTCTTTGTACCTCGAAACCAATAGCTTCTGTTTTGCCTTTTTATCTTTTATTGTGATTTATTTTTTTATCCGGCGACCGGAAGGGAAACGGAAGCTGCGCGTCTTGAAGTGAAAACCTGCGTTTTGAAGAAAAGAAGAATAAATAAATTAAAACAGCCAGAGTTCTCCGGCTGCTCGTCTCTTTCCTCTCATCTCTGCGGGTTCGCTGCGGTTCTTCAGACCCGGGCCAGGGACTTCCTCTTCCGGCAGCATCCTGCAGTCACACAGTAAGAAAACGACTTCAAATCTCTACGCAGACATGATAACACAAACATTCTCTGGCGTGTGTGTGTGTGTGTACGTGCGTTTCCCCCTCAGCTAGCTAGCTAGTGCGGCTCCTAGCTTCCGGTTAGCTAACGTAGCTCCACGGTTTCTGCTGCGGACGTCACTCGACAACTCGTCGTGGTGCGTTCACGTACTCGGACGTTCGTGTGTCCATTAGCACATTCCGTCCTCTGTCTGTGCCCGTCCGTCCGTCCGTCTGTCCGTCCATCCTCATCCCCGCAGCCTGAGAAGTTACCCGGGCACGGATGCAGGTCGAGCGGATCGTGTCACCGGTTAATCAATGACTGGAGGTTCGCTGTCAGAGTGAGTGATTGGAGGCTGCGTCGTAATGAGGCGATAACATGTCGGTGAGGGGCCGAGGAGGGAGCAAAGACATGACCGGAGGTTGTGTGTCTCAGCCCGGAGGAGTGTGACGTGGTTTACAGCAGCGAGAGGCGGTCACCGAGAGATCCACCTCTTGGGATAACTGTGAGATCCTTCAGACCGAGAGATCCACCTCTTCAGATCTGTGGTTCCCTTCCTTCAGATCACTGTGAGATCCACCTCTTCAGATCTGTGGTTCTCATCCTTCAGGCTCCACGGACTCTCACTGGGATTGGATCTATGTGTCCTTCGTTCTGTGGAGGGGGACAGGATGTCTCTGCTGACTGGACTGAAAGGAGCTGCAAACCTCTGACTGCTGATGAATGAGCCTCGAGGAAACTTTTGTATTTGACCTCTTCCAGGAGATGTTACCGTCAATAACACTCTGGACCTGATAGTTGGAAACATTTTGCGTTTTTATCGGCCCTGGATTGACTTTATCTTTTAACTGTATTGTTGTTGAGCTACCTGGCAGCTGAATCATGGCACTTTATCTAGAAAGTGAGTGGAATGTGGAAGGTGTTTCACACTGAACTGTCGATACTAGAAATGAAATATGTGCTTGAGAATGACTGATGTGGATTTTGGCAGCAGAAGCCGATATATTGGTCAATTTATATTTTCTTCATCAAACCTCTATGAAGAAATGTAATTCAGATTTGACATTTTACATAAATTTGGTTATAACTAGCTATAGATTAAAAGATTACATTAATACAACCAGATATATTCTTACAATGAAAGTTGTCAGAAACTGCGATACCAATGTATCAGAGGGTCAATCTGTAATACTTTACAGATTGACTTTTAATACTTATAATCCTTTTGATTTAACATTTCTTCATTTACCAAAACCATTTCCCAGAGCCAACATCAGTTTCTAATCTCTTTCTCCTGATTTTAATGCTTTTCTGAAATGTATTGTAGTTTTCATTCATATCAGCACAGTAGCTTTCAGAGGTTTGTCTCACAAACTGAAGGATCTGGAGGTTTAAAGAACTGATGCCTTCACGTGAAGCTGCCGTTATACGAGACTCAGAATTGTTGAATTACATATATTCTAGTTTTCTTTTTAACTCCTGTAACTCCACTGTCTTATGTCTGCTACACGCTGTGTCTCTTATACGCTTTAGAAATGGATCATAAACTCTATTTTCTTAAGTGAACACAGCTAAAATTTACTTTACAATTTGATTTGAAAAGTTTTCTGACTTAAAGTGGTTTAGTGGGAGTTCTGCGCAAAGTTATCGGTTGATTTCACTGATTTTATATCAGTGTATTTTTCATTTGACTCATTACTTCTCCAGGTAAGCCACACTTTAACCTCCTATCACCGCTGGAACAACTGTTGTAACTGTGTTATATATTCTGCTTTGGTTTTAATCCAATCATGTGAACAAACAAACTATTTGGATATCATCAGAACACTTATCTCCCTCAGTGCAGAAACCAAACAGGCTCCAGAGGTTTAAACTCGGTCTCAAGTGCTTTTTAAATCTGATCAGAACTCTCAAATGAATTGCTCTCATTACGCTGCATCAGCAGTTGGATGCGCTAGTTGACAATTAAAAATAATTAGGCTCGGGAGTGCTTTGTTTAATGTGTAATTACACTACTACCACCAGTCAGGGTGAAACAATCAGAATACATTAATCATTTAATACAGGGAGAATATAATCACTTGAAGCAGTTGTAGTCCTTGAGACCTCAGATTCTTTACTACACATGTCCTCACCCACGGGGTCTGCCATGTTTCACCCTCATGTTTTTACAGTAGCCCTGAAAGGACAAACCAAACACCAGCTCCAGGGAGGTCCTTTACATTAAATTGGTTTTACGTCACCTGAAGGCCTCTGTAGATTCTCTTCCTGGCTTGGATGAGGGGTATTCAGTTGGTAGAGATGCCACTGAATCCTACTGCTCCTTTAACTACATAGTGTTTAAAGTACTTAAGGTCAGTGGTTCAGATTTAAGAAAAAAAAAATATAATCCTGTTTTTAACACAAATATATATTTTTAGAGATGGATTTTTGAAAGTGAAGCTATTCCCTGTTGGGGCAAAAGACATGAGGTGAACCTGGAATGGAGGAATGGCTTCGTTCAGACTCAAACAGATGGTTCGTGTTACTGGTATGAGTAAAAGTGGAGTCACGAAGCGCTCTGAGGATGGGGGAATATGTTAGAAGTTAGAATCCCGATATGTTGCAGCTGTGTTAAACGTCATCCCCTCACGCTCCTCTATCTCCCCCCGTCCAGGTCTGAGTAAAGGAGTGGCCAACGGAGGAATGGCTCAGTTCCAGGAAATGATGCGGCAGCAGCTGGAGAGCTCCATGCACACGGAGCTGGAGAAACTGCTGGACACCACCACGGGGGCCGAGCGAGAGGTGCGCCCACACTGACTCACTCTCTCTGTCTCTGAGACCATCTGGTTGTGATTTATTGGGTGGTGGGGTCGCACACAAACACTGGCAATACACAAAAGTGACACATACTGGAACGCAGTGCCAATGAGGGATCTGCCTACACTCTGGAACAAAGTATATGAGATGAAGTCGCAGGAAGTACGTACATTTTTTCGTCTAAATCATAATATAAACCCAGCCCAGCTGAGATTCTGTACGTAGGTCGGGGTTTGCCCAAATACAAATCTGGTGTTGGGAGTGGACACCTCTGAGCTCAATGCAGCTGGTTAATCAAACCCGAAGGCTGAAATCCAAAGTGTCTCCAAAGCTGCTGCTGCTGTGAGGACCTGGCAATAGACTGAGAGGTGCTTGAGTTTCCTAGTGTAAAACAAACAGCCCAGAGACAACACTGTTAAATGTCTTGGCTGAAAACACACACATACAAACAAACACAGGGTTTGGGAGTTGCTGCTTTCAGACGTTGACAAGCAGGCGCTCTCAGTCTGCCGACGTCACTAAAGAGAATCGTACACAGAGATAGGATTTGAAGGGACAGTCCCAAACAATAAAACACACACACACGCCCAAACAGGTGTGTACAGTACTTTTCTATTTGCCTTAAGTGCTAATCGTTTTTTAATAGTTTAACATGGCCAACAGCCAATGTAGAAACCGGTGGTAAACCACACAATGATGACAGGCTCTCTCCAATGTAAAGACATTTAAATACACATTTAAAATAATTCTGTATAATTAGTTTTCCAGAGCCAATCTCCAAAAAGCTGAATATTTTGCTAACCCAGAAAAAAAAGCAACACGGAACTGCAAATAAAAGTGTGGAGCAGGATTTTGTGAATCTAACACTAAAGCTGCTTGTGAAATCACAAATCCCCAAATGAATAAAACTTCTGCATCACATCCAGATGCTGTATCATCTGCAACTGATATTGTACAAGCTTGTTTAAACAAAAAGATAGATTCAAACAAACAAACAAACAGATTGAGTAGTGAAATGTAACATTTGACCACAATATGATCATGTTTATTTCCCATTTGATTGATCATCATTGAATCTCATACAATGTAACCTGGATCAAACTGTATCCTGTACTACTGAATGAATCTTGGCCTGATTGCTTTAACTAAGGCATTGTGGTTTAGATTTCATCAGAAGGTCCCAACCTTTGGATTATTCACCATGCTCTGAGCATTAAAGTGTGACAATACTGTAAGAGATTTGTGTCTCGTTCTTTGTTGGTAGAGTGGGATTGTAGAAATTGCCACGACAAAAGTGTTTCTTTAAAGACGACAGCTTGTTTGATTTTCTGGCAGTTTATTCAGCTGCCCGGTACAGAAACCTGGCAGATCAATGCAGATTTTCATTATAGGCGACATCAGATGCTTCTTCAGTGGCTCTCACCCCCGAGTGTGTTACAGAGGTTTTAGTGTAAAGCTCCTCTACCCCACAGGCGTTTCTCACATGGTCTGGCAGGGGTTGACCAATCAGAACAGAGTGAGGCTGGCACAGAGGCTGAAAATGAATGAAAACGGTGTGAGAGACTTTTCAAACCTCAGCCTCTTTCCCTGGAATGAATACATCTTAAAATATTGCTAAATCCTTTTGTTTGTTTTTCCAGGTGTCCAAGAAAGACTTCGAGGGCTTCAAGAATCTCTTCCACAGATTCCTGCAGGTGAAGGGGCCGTCGGTCGAGTGGATCAAGATACAAAGACCTCCGGAGGAATCGGTGAGTTTCTTTGGTGTCAGAATGGTGACGGAGGAAATTAATAGTCATTGGATTCATGTCCAGTAAGAGCTGCTCTTTATTTTCACTTTTGCTCTACATATTTCTGCAAGTAGCGTCTTTTCTTCACAATATTCCAGTTTCCACAGAAGCCAAACCTGCCACTCACTATCTGCTGGATTGGCAAACCAAGGCAGGAAGTATTTGAACATTCAATAGAGAACACAAAGAAGATCTGATCAGACTTACTACATGTACATGTGAGGTGTCAAACACTGTTTCAGTGCAAGATTGAGAGAATAATGCTGCTTGTGTTACAAGTAGAAGCTCACAACAAAATCCTAAAGGACAGTATCATGCCTGATCCAAAGCAGCCAGGCTCTATGGTGCAGCATCTCCCCTCAGAAGACAGTGAACATTAAATTGTGTGAATGTGAAATATCATTTTCGGCGCAGACTCTGAGATCAGACAGTGAAGGGGAGAAAATAAAAGCAGATTCTCTAAAACGTTGTGCTGCAGCTTCTCATCCTGAGCCGGAGCCGAGCGGCGCTGTTGTCGGTTGAATTAGAGACGCTGCCAGCGGACTGTCATATCAGCCGTCACTAATTCATGTTAATTATGGCAGGAACTTGCTGATAGGCCTGAATTAAACTCGGCGGGTTGTCGGTTTGCGTGTGCAGCACTTCCTGAGGCTGGAACCTCCATCTGTAACACAACTGCACAAATCCAACACAATGACACATCTAAGATGTTCGTATTTCCTGATCCATGATCTTTGAATACTCCTTAAAACATTTCCACGATTGCGACACAGTGTTTTCGTTGGTGGATTCAGGTTTGATGAACCGTGGAGGTTGAATTAGGAAATGAAGGCAACCACATGCAGCTTCTCCCCCATGAGTCAGTAACTGTAATAAAACAGCAGAAGTTTAAAACAGTATGAAGCCAAACGCAACCTGCACAGTTACAGAAATGAAGCGAGGCCACATCTTATATCACTGTTCTGCATTTGAAAAGAACAAACTATCTCATATCTGGTTGCTCACAACCTGTGTTTCTAAATATCATGGACATGAGTCAATTCATTCTTACAGTAACTGATGCACATATCGCAATCCACCAACTGGAAAAACCACTTTGAACAGGAGTGGATTTCACAGGAGGAAATGTGTGCCAATATTTGTGTCGATTGATAATCCATCTCCCTTTACGACAGTACATGCACTTCTCTGTAGCAAAGGTGCCTCAGTGATAAGATTGTCTCACATCAAAGTTGGTACTTGTACCTTTGACCGACACAGTTGTTAATCTCTGTTGGTAGATTGAGTAATAGACGCCCTGATAATCCCCATTGGAATCCACATGGAGTCATAACAGAAGCTTTTGTCTCTGATCTTTACATGACAAATAAAACCTTGAGTCACAATGAATCCTGTATACAGTTATGGTGAATGGTTTTTATTCTGTAAAAAATGTGGTTAATTTACCAGAATCTAAAAGCTTATAAACCACTCGTGTACATAAGTGTTCAGGGATTAAAGTTCTCCGTGACTCTGATGGATTTCTATCAGGCAGATTCCAGAGAGCCTAAAGGAACACGTGTCACACACTTAGCACTCAGACGTGGGTAAAAAGACAGGTATTGACTCTAATGCTAATATTAATGTTGGTTAACGGCGTGTTAACACGGACAAAACCGGTCGAGCAAACCTAGACATAATGTGTTGACTACCACCACCACGGAGGTTACGTGTTCCTCTCTTGCACCACTTCAATGTATCATCAGCCATAACCTACAGTACAGACCTCCCTGCATTGACTATCACTAGGATCTTGACAATGAACCACAGGAGCCTAAGTTTCCTCTGGACGATGCTGTGGTCGGTGAAAGTCTCCTGTCATCAGTGTTCCATGCAGGATTTCCTTTTTGTCTTGCTGGAAATGCACATTTTCATAGGTCTTCCTCATTTATCAGTCACGAGGGACGGAGCTCTCACTGCTCTCAGTCGGTTTCCTGAACACCAGGCTGCTGTGTTTTGTGTGAGCTTCAAAGTGCAGGATTTAAAAAGGTGCAGCAGAGTTAAAAAGAGCAAAGTTATGTGATGTGATCTGATCTCAAGGGAACGAACCTCGAGGTCGAGAGGCAGAGTTTTGTAGGAGTCAGAATACTGAGCAGTCAGGAGCAGAGCTGGAGGAAAGCCAGCAGGTAGATGGAGTGTTGGTTTCCAGGCTGAATGTCAAACCCAGAGAAACATCTTTGTTTTTCTTCCGCCGGGACTTTGTGTTGAACTCAGCTGAACACGTCAGGCTGTGTAATGTCGAGCCCTTGAGAAGTGGAAATGGTCCTGACTAAGTGGGTTATCTTCCTGTCCTGGAAAAACATGGTCCCCCTCCACACAGAGACAAAGTGGAGACTGTATCTGCATCTGACTCTTTATGTTTAATTGACTGTGAACTTAATCGCTCTTTGTTCCTTGTTCCTTGTTTAAGTCTCTACACTGATCTGTCTTTTCAAGAAGAATGGATTTAAAATCGGGTATTTTAAATTCAGTTTTGTAGGTGAAAACAAATATACAGTGAGAACATTTTACAGTAAAGAATGGAAAGCATCTCCTTTTCATGATGTTGTCACATGACTGTTTGGGTCCAAGGGGGATTGAGTTATCAGGCCTGCTGTGAAAGTTGGGTTAATTAGCTCAAGATGGATAATTCCCCTCCGATCACGAGACCTCGGTCACATTGAAGTGAGCTGTGGGAACCAGTTTCCTCTGTGAGATGCAGGATGATGCCGATTGTTTTCATTTCACTCAGATTCTTCACCAGTTCCTGTGATTTTCAAAAAACTTACACTGCACTCACATCAAATGATTTTCATGTGACCTTTTCTATTCTTATGAAATGTCATGTGACAGAAGTTTGTATATGCACAGCACCATGTGTGTCAAGGCAGCGGCTGCTAAGACTCTTAACTTTGTGATGTCAGGGGGCGTCTGCTCTCACTTGTTTATTTAACGATAGTTGATGACTTGTTTCTCAGATGTTTGTAACCGGGACCATGCGTCAGAGGTCATGACCTTAACGAGAAGCAGGTTCTTTGTTAAAACAAACACAAAAAGCCTTGAAACGCTTGAGAATGTCACTGATTCACAAAAACAGGAACCTGGGAGAAAAGTCATGTGGTGTCATTTAAAGTGAATGGGTAAATGGAGGATTTGTATTAATATTAAATTGATCATTAACTAGTGGTTTACAGATAAGGGACATTTAAGGGACTGATATCCATGAATCTGTGCATTTAGTGCAGCTTGATTGAGCTAAGGGGACTTTTGGGCTTTGACACAGGAATACACTCTACTAAGTATTTATTTTTGACTGGGCTCATGTTAGTAAAGGTCGACATTTCTATAAATACCATCTTTACCAGTTAAAACAAACACTTGTCATCAAAGAGGATGCGTCCTCCCCCTCAACTTAACCAATACAAGAAGTGGTCCAATTCCTCCGTGCGAAGAAAAACGGATTCAGCTGCTCACTGGCATTTTTCAGACATATTTTTCTTCTGTCTCACTGAACATTAACAGAACTTCCTCAGTTGCTCGCCTGGCACTGAACTTTAACCAAAACACACACACACAGACACACACACATACACACACACAAAGGGCACAATAGGGATTGAGGGTTGCGCAAAGAGAGATGGAGGCAGAGAGAAGATTAGAGCTTGGGAGAGGAAAGAAGCGAGAAGAATGAAACGAGGAACATTAAGTGAAATAGAAAACGACAGTCACCCACCCTAATGAGATGTAGGAAACTGTGTGTGCGTGAGAGATGGAGGGCTGAGGATAAACAGGCGTCATTTGGCAGAATCTTATCCCAGTGATTAACATGAAAATATGAGAACACAAGTTTAAAGTAAACTTTCTCATCAGCCACTGGAACCGAAAGTCTCCTCGAACCAGATAAATTATTCGGCAGCTTTTCGGTGCATGAAGTCAGTTTGAATAAAGCAGACAAGGCGACAGCAGCCATAAGTAATTGGTGCGTGTTTGGCTTCTTAAGGAGTCTAACGAGGTGTAATGAAGAACATGCAGGTGAATAACTCCCAAACAACCAGATAATATACTCTATATGGCTCGTGGTGTATTCGCTACTTATATAAATGAAAGTTTTGCCATTTTCAAAACAGATTAGCAGTGTAAGAACTTCTGTTACCTTTGCCAAGCAGGTTATGTTTTCACCCCTGGGAACTGGTTTTCTTCTTTGTCAGCAGGACTACACAAAAACTGTTAAATGGATTTACACAAAACTTACTGGAAGGATGACACACAGGGCCGGGAGAATAATTACAATTTTTCATTGGATCTGAACGAGGGGAGAGTTCAGGAATTCAATTACATTTTGTATTGATAGCAGGTATAAGGTATTTATTAAGTATTTATTGTACAACTTTAACTCTCCCTGTGAAGCATTGATGTCTGGATCAGTATATAAGTACACATCAGTTACAAAAGAGGATTACAGTGAACGAGCTCTGCAACATTCCTGTCCTTGGGCGGAGGATTGGAGGCTGTAATAATAATAAAAATAATGTTGGACTGCCGACACGGTCCTGCAAGCAGAGTTGATGGCATGCAGCCCTGCAGTTTGTAAAGGCCATTGTGTGTGTATCTGTGTGGGTGTGTGTGTGTGTGTTGTTCTAGAAATGATGACGAGGTGCAGACGGTTTCCTACATTGTTGTGATGCTGCGGCTCCGTGCGCCCGAGGAGAGGCTTGTGGTTTCTCACATCTTGAATCTGTTTAGACACAGTGGTGGCTTTTTTTATTCTTAAAGCTAAAACCCCCTGATCTGAATGGGGTTGATGGAAACATGTGGAACTGTTACTGATCAACAACACATTAAACATCTCGCTATGCAGCGCTGTGCTTCTTCCACTGCGCTCTGTAGTTAAACTCCACTCGTGCGTGATTCTTTCCCTCCTCCACTGATGCTCATTACCATGTTGTGTAACATCTCAAATCCTGCTGGCTCGTATCTCAGTCAATCCAAAACCATAATCCATCACTGCGCTCTCTTTGCTGTAGATTAAATATCCTGTGGATGGGTTCCAGGTAGTCACTCCTCCACCTGACAGATTGTTGTATTCTCTCTCTCTCTCTCTCCTTCAGATCCAGCCCTATGACAGGATCGAGGCTCGCGGCCTGCCGGACAACGTGGCTGACTGTCTGAACAAGCTGGTGGTGGTGAAGCTGAACGGGGGCCTGGGCACCAGCATGGGCTGTAAGGGCCCCAAGAGCCTGATCAGCGTCCGCAACGAGAACACCTTCCTGGACCTCACTGTGCAGCAGATTGAGGTACTAATGGTCTTCAAGGCCTTAGAGAACGGGGGGCAGCATTTTAGTGGAGGAATGGCGGAGAGAAAGCAGAAGGATGCTCGGAGGTGGCCGGCAGTCTGGGGGTCCCTGGCCCCGATGGTGGCGAGACAACTTCTGATGAGTTTGGAGCCGGAGTGTTTTACTCCATTAAGCATTGAAAGTGTTCTGCTCCGTTTAGGCCCCAGAACAGTTTTGAAAGTGTTAATTTATCACCGGTATCAGAAAAACAAACAGACGCTACCCAACCGTACGAATGAGAAACTCAGGGTGGGAGATCACAGCCGCTCCTTCTCTGTGGAGACGGAGCAGAACAGACACAGGCTTTTAATCACAGACAGGCTGAGGGACACATTCCCCCTCTCACCAGACCTCAGCGGTGAAAACACTGATTTACTTCAGACGTACAAACCACATATGGATCTGAAGTGTAGAGGAAATGAAGGATCTTCTCAGGTTCTCATTTGTTTTTCCATCTCAGTCTCTTACTCGGTAGTTTCTAATCCTGCTCCACAGATCTCTGTGGCTCGGACTTGGCAGCAGGGTCGACAGTTAGAGGAGTTGCCTCATTCGCCTCAGACCGTTGGACTGTTGGGAAATGATCACAGCAGCACGCACCGTCACACTGTGGCTGTGACCTCATAGGTGGAGGAAAGGATCATTATCTGATGTAATACAAGCATCTGTGCTGTGTTAGTGGTCGCTGCTCTGATGTAATTAGAGGAGTCGGGTTTTCTCTCGATCCCACGAGAGAAGCTGAGACTTTACTTTATGACTTCAAGCAACGAGAGACGTGTCAGGGGGGGAAAAGGAAAGCACAGCCACCGCCTTTCATTACACAATCCTGCATTCATATCATACGTAGACACAAGCCTGCATGTATCTGAGGCACCGTGGGGAATACATGTGCTTTTTTAAGTGTGCTGAAAGAGGTTCAGTGTGGGGGGAGTTATGGTGAAAGAGGACCTGTTGCTGTTCAGGCCGGCCAGGTCTGCGGGATTGGCAGAGAAACAGAGATGACTGTGTACTGGAGGAGGGGGGGGGGGGGGGCGTCTACCTGGTAATAGTTTAAACACGACATGTCCTAATCCCTACATAGAACAAACTTGTTTTTTAATTGTTTAATACCAGGAATCAGTGAGCGATGATGAAGATGATTGTTATATGAAGTTGTTGGTGTGTGCGGTGTACAGAGGTTCTACTATGTGTGTGTGACTGCATTGTGTGTGTGTGTGTGTGTGTGTGTGTGTGTGTGTGTTTAGTAATGGCCTCACAGGATGCTCCCCTCGTCCCAGCACACTGCTCTCTCTGTCCGACTCACCGCTCTCCATTTTCTCCTCAGGTCAGATTACGTTCTGACTGAGCTTGGCCATTTAGAAGAGAGAAAATGGATCCCACACTACCACACCTACACCCCCCCCCCCCCCCCCCCCCGCCCCCCCCGCCCCCCGCACCACACACACACCTACACACACATTTCAATCTCACAACCACATCTCCTGTGTGTGAACAACTCTCTCAGCCACCACACTTTATTTTGGATCAGTTCAGTGATCCAGCCTCCTGGCTACTGGAGATTTACTGCTGCCTTCACCTGATACATTTTTACTGGATCTATTAAGTTGAAGACAGTCTGTCCCAGAACAATACTCACATGGCCATATGTGCAGGTATCAGGTGTCATTATTTGTATTATAAGGACTTGTGAAGCCTTGTTATAGCCTCAGGTGAAATATTTGTGCACAAATGGAGGATTGTTGATTCTCTATGACACATCCCTCGTCCTTTTTATGATTACCAGTATGAGGAGTCACAGTGTTACTCCTGCAGGTGTGACACTGTGACTGTGGATGGTTCTTTGTCTTTTAATTATTTCTTTGACAGATTTGAAATTCAAATATTTCTCACATTAGTTTTTTTACAAACAGATTAATTCCTCCCTAGATCATTTAAAATGTGTCTTGTCTTGGTTAAACGTTTTGAATGAGTTTCACTAATCCAAGAATTCAGTTCTACTCTGTTGTGCTCATCGTTAGCTGCTATAGAGTGAGCAAATGTCTATGATGCCAAACTAAGTAAATAAATCATAAACTTCTAACATAAATGCATTACATGAGCACATAGACTGCGCATATGGATCACTGATATTTGAATGTGTATTATCTTTTATTCAGGATGCTGCTGCTGCTCCTGAGTCAGTTCTCTGTGGATCCTTGATGTAGAATCTGCTTGTTTTTCCACAGCACCTGAACAAGACGTACAACACAGACGTGCCCCTGGTTCTCATGAACTCCTTCAACACAGACGAAGACACAAAGAAGATCCTGCAGAAGTACACACACCACCGCGTCAAGATCCACACCTTCAACCAGAGCAGGTGAGACCGTCCACAGCACGTCCAGGGAAGTGTTGACCTGAACGGACGCTGGTGCATTCAGACGTGCACAGTTACGTTTAAACAGTGAGGTTATGTTTCTGTCTCAACAAATATTAAACATGAAGAAAGACTTGGACGTTAGTTAATAGATTCCTGCATCATCAGTGGCAGATGTTATCAGAGACTGTCGCTTCCATTTAGCTTCACTGGAGTCAAACTGAGCGTGGTCTCTTAATGAGCTGGTGTGTGTTCAGCGTGGGACAGTCCCCTGCTGGGTGCTGTCCCTCATTCTGGACTAAGACTGTCAGAAACAGCAGCGTCCAGGCAGGAGATGTCATGTGATTTATGGAGCAAGATGTAAATATTTAATGCACTGGTTTCTCTAATTTGTCAGTCAAGTGGAATTTGCTTTTTACTGTTTCCCTTGAATTATTTAGAGCTGTTGTGGGTCCCTCAGCCTGAAGGAGTCGAGTGCAAAGCTCGAGGATATAGCTTCAACGGTTGAAAAACAAATTCAAACTATCACTGGTCACGCACTTTCATTATTTGTTTAGCTAAAGATCCCATCCTGGTTATTGATGAGCAGAGTAGAAGTGTTTGAATACACAAAACCCTTCTGGAGAAACAGAGCAGTTTGTTTCATCTTTCCTTAGACGTAATAAAACCGGAAAAACACAACAAGCCTCCCCGCTGCTAATGTGATGTCATCAGACACAGTCATGTGATTTTAGTCTGAAAGTCTCTGACGAGGTGCGTTCAGGGACCGTTTGACGAGGTGCGTTCAGGGACAGTTTGACACACCAACATGTGGCTTAAACCTCGTTCGTGGAAACTTTTCACGGTGTTTGCAATTCCTTTAGACTGAGTGTTTGTTAGAGCAGCAAGATGCACATGAAGCAACAAAATATTTATTCAAAACACGATTAATCTTGATGCAGCAGTTAATGCTCAGGACAAATGAAAAGATGAGAACATAATGATCACTAATCATAATGTGAATGATGGTGGATCCATGACAGGAAAACCATTTTCGTGAAAGTATGAAAATGTTCTCAAGCTTCAGTCTGAAATGACGTCAAACCTTTTGGATGAACCATCTGAAACATCTTCCCAGAGCTTTTATAAATCCTCCATTAAGACGTCCTGCGTGTCTCCACAGTGAAGCTGACCAGCTCCTCTGCTCTCTGTACCCCCCCCGCCCCACGATGAGCTCTGTTAACTCACCCTGACGTGGATCCTTCTTAAAAACCCTTTGATCACTTTAATGGTTTCAACTCTTTGGCTCGTTGCCTCATCTGCTCTCCTGGATCCCAGTTCCCTCTTTGTGCTGGTTTTCATCTTTAAAGTTGCCTGAGATTCACAGCGGGTGACTGTTTTGTACACGTGCTTGTTGGAACTCAGCAGAAAAAGTTATCTCTCTTAGATTGTGCAAAACCAATGGGATAACGTTTGAATCTTCTTTAACCCTGTCACCCTTCTCCTCCTCGGTCCAGGTATCCTCGCATCGACAAGGAGTCGCTCCTCCCTGTGGCCTCCAGCCTGAACATGAACGGTCAAAGCACAGAAGGCTGGTACCCTCCGGGCCACGGCGACATCTACGCCAGCTTCTACAACTCGGGCCTGCTGGACCAGCTGATCCAACAGGGCAAGGAGTACATCTTTGTGTCCAACATCGACAACCTGGGGGCCACCGTGGACCTGCACATCCTGCACCACCTGGTCAGCCAGCCCAACGGCAAGCGCTGCGAGTTCGTCATGGAGGTGACGGACAAGACGCGTGCTGATGTCAAGGTACGTGGAGCGGGAGGGGGGGGTTTGAGTCCGTGTTGAGTTTGAGGACGTTCTGTAATAAGATCCCTCTCCGGATTTCCAGGGCGGCACTTTGATCCAGTACGAAGGAAAACTGCGTCTGCTGGAGATCGCTCAGGTGCCCAAGGCCCACGTGGACGAATTCAAATCGGTTTCCAAGTTCAAGATCTTCAACACCAACAACCTGTGGATCTCTCTGGCTGCCATCAAGAGGCTGCAGGAGCAGAAGGCCATGAACATGGAGATCATCGTCAACCCCAAGGTGAGTCGAGAGCAGAACAACCAAGACTACTCAGTGTTGGTGAGCAGAGGGAAAGTTTCCCACCAAGTAAAGGTGGTTCAGTTCAACTCTGTTTGTCTTGCTCCAGATGACATCACATGCTTTGTGATGTCACCTTTACAAAGGGAGTTTTAGACCTCAGAGAACAAAGGAGAGAAACTCAACAGTTCCCACATTGAGCAAACACTTGATGACAGAGGAGAGAAAGAGAAAACTCCTCCTCCGTGAATCTATAGATCCGCAACTAAACAAACCTGATCAGAGGTTTTCAAACGGTGACGTGCGACTGGTCAAAGGTCTGTGAAGAGGGAGAGATAGTGTGGGGGGGGGAGGAGTCGAGTTCATGTCCGATGTCCGGGACACAACAGGAAGTTTCCCGATCACTGACACACACAACACACACATCACACACAACAGACTCAACAGACTCAACACACACAACACAGGGGGACAGTTTGGTTTCATTGTGCTTCGGCTCAGAGTGAAACTTTTCAGCCTGATACCGATATCGGGGAGTAAAATAATTCCGACACTGAATTCAACCAAATATGTAAAACATAACAGGAAAGGCTGTTGACACGAGTCTAATGCTCTCTAATAAACACGACAGAATTTTCCAGAAAATCATCTGACAGCCGACTGTCCTCGTACCAGTAACAGATCATCGTGTGAGTCTGAGGCCTCGAGGGCAGCAGGACAAAGTGGGACCACACCAGTGCTCAGATAAAACCATTCACTCTCCCAGAGTAATGATATCATCTGTTCTGTTTCACCACGTCCATCCTGTCCTCCTAGAAACGGAGCACAGAGATCTCATCAGTCTCCTCTACAGAGACCCCCAGCTCTGAATAAATCATAACCGGCTAAAACTGGTCTGTAGGAAACTCGCTCCTCTGTGTTCGTCCTGTGAGACGTTCTCTGGTCTCTTCTCTGGTTCCTCCTCTGTCCCACTGGAGCCCCAGTTTCAAGAGAAGCAAAGATTATTGTGAAAGTTCCATTTGATTTCATTTCTAAAGCCACGT
This sequence comes from Pleuronectes platessa, assembly GCF_947347685.1. Lineage (NCBI taxonomy): Eukaryota > Metazoa > Chordata > Actinopteri > Pleuronectiformes > Pleuronectidae > Pleuronectes > Pleuronectes platessa. The sequence continues at coordinate 25,393,847 of NC_070637.1, forward strand.
CAGTAACTTTCTTCTTAATATGAAAAGAGTTGTTCAAAGAAATTAACAGCAAAGTGAGTAAAAACTAAATCTGTCGACTTTAGTCCTGATTTTTTGATAAATTTTTCCTTCGTTGTGCTTCAGAGCTCAGTTCAGTTAAAAGCAGAAAACAATTGACTTAATCTTATGTTGGTCGCCCCCCCCCCCCGCCCCCCCCAGTGAGGCTGCACCGCCTCAAGGTCTGAAAATCTACGACCTTCGTAATAAACTCACTGCTGAGCTGAGGATTTCTTTCACGGCCTAGAAAATGTAATTTTACAGCCCTCGGGTGGAAACTCCCCGAGTGTCATATAACGAGTGTTGTGTAACTGCAGATAACTTTGTCTAAGTGTGTGTGTTAAGTGTGTGTGTTAAGTGTGTGGCTCTGTCAAGTAAAGAGTGCGGCACTCACACTACAGTGAAAGGTGAAGTTTCACATTATGACCTCACACACTTTAAACTGTGTAAAAGACACTTGAGATAAGAAGGTCAGGGTTAATGGAAACTCCTGCATCATTTCTTTCTTTCTGTCACATCATTACATAATGAAAAGTTGGTTCCTCTTCTTTGTCCTCCTGTCCGTCCTCAGACTCTCGATGGAGGACAGAACGTCGTCCAGCTGGAGACGGCGGTGGGCGCGGCCATCAAGAGCTTCGACTTCGCTCTGGGGATAAACGTTCCTCGCAGCCGCTTCCTGCCGGTGAAGACCACGTCCGACCTGCTGCTGGTCATGTCCAACCTGTACAGCCTGGACGCCGGCTCGCTCACCATGAGCCCCAAGAGGGAGTTCCCCACCACGCCGCACGTCAAACTGGGCAGCTCCTTCACACAGGTACAAACCAGAGCAGGAGAACTGGGTTATTCTGCACATGTTCACCTCAACTAAACGTACAAGTTTAAATCATCGAAAATCACAAGAGATCAGATGTAAACAGAAATTTACCGTTCACTTCCACCTTGTCTGTCCGTGTGAGTTCTGACTTTTCATTCTCTCAACACGTCTTTGAAACACTTCCTGCAAAGACGTGTTGTTTCTACATTTTCACTTAGATAATTGTTTAAGCTTCATATAGGGCAAAAACCTGAGAATAGAAATAAAGGGAGAAACGCTTATATAAAATAATGAAAATAAAGATGCAGGAAAGAGATAAATACATAAATAAATATGTGAAGCATCAGTTGACTCACTCAGGTGTCCTCTCTGTAATGGTCTGTCTCATGTCCATGTGATCAGGTTCAGGAATACCTGACTCGCTTCGAGAGCATCCCCGACATGCTGGAGCTCGACCACCTCACCGTGTCTGGAGACGTCACGTTTGGAAAGAACGTTTCACTCAAGGTAAAAGTCTTAACATTTAAAATGAAACGTTTCTTTAAAAACTCAAATCCGTTTTACTATTGATTCGGCATCGCTGTCAAGAAAAAAATGAGGTTTTAAGAAACGTTTTAAGGTCATGAATGGAATCACTAAGTTAGACTTGTTCTCGATGTGCAGAGGCCTCTTGATCTTTTATTCTCTACAAGATGCTGAGATAAAGTGTGAACTTTAAAACCCTGTGAAACCTCTGGTGTCCTGAGAAACACCAGAATAATCTTCAAACTGACCTTTGAACATCATTGTGAGAGATTATAATCTGGTTTCCACTGTCGCATCAGGTCCAGTTCAACAGAAGCTTCTCGTAATAAAGTCTCTGATCCTGGTTGTTATTGATTTACAGCTTTGATTAAATCCTGGTTTGAAAACGTCCTGTAATTTATGAATCAGATATGAAGAACATAAAGGTCAAAGTAAACGAGTAGTTTGATGTTCTTCTATCTAAAGTTACCTGATAGTGTTGATATGATCGTTTTTTGGGAACACTTTTAAGTAGGATCTTTGAATGCAGGACTTTTATTTTGACAAGTAAAGGATATGATTACGTGTGTGACCTCTGACCTGAACCTGTGACCCTTCCTCCTCACAGGGCACCGTCATCATCATCGCCAACCACGGCGACCGGATCGATATCCCTGCCGGCTCCATGCTGGAAAACAAGATCGTGTCCGGTAACCTGCGCATACTGGACCACTGAGGCCTTTCTCCACTCCCCCCCCTTATCATGTGATCCAGTTAGGTTTCTATCCCAGTCATGTGACCCGTTTGTCATGTTACCGACACGGACAGTGTGTGATGCATGTGCAGCTCTGCTGGACGTGTGTAGCTTGCATATACTGCCCCCTACAGGCTCCTTAGGAATTATATCAGAGGTTTATGTTAAATATCGAAATAATCACAGCTGTCACTTTACATAAAGACATTTATTAGACACGTCAGAGAGAACAACAGATTTTATGGTATTTTAGTTTTGTCCATTTCCTCGTCAAACAGTTAAATCTGCCAGTAACAGCTAATAAAACTGATGACATCATCATCTGTCTCAGAGATCTTAACCCTCAAGAAGAATCAGGAACAACTACAGAAAGAATCTGAATTATACACAAATAATTGAAAATGTTGAAACACGCGGATCACGATGTTAAAGTGAAGATCTGCAGTGAAATCGTTTGAGTCGTATTAATATAATATTTTAATATTTCCTGCTCACAAACAAACGACCAGCGATGAAAACGTGTCGTCTCTGTAGCTTCTGGATTAACGACTTTTATTCAGGCGAATTAACGACGCCGTGAAGTTTTATGTAAAAAAATAAATATATAAAAAGATATAATGTTAAAGTGAAGACGTCTGTTCAGTCCCGCTGTGACGTAGGAAAACACAGCACCCTGTGCATTACGCTGTTTCCTCCAGTCAGTTCACATGTTGACCTTCATGTTGTGTGAAGCCTCGTGCCTCCATCGGTGTCTCACGTCCTTCTGCCTTTCAGCCTCACACGAGCACCACAAGTCATTTTAAAACCAACGTGTACATACGCAGAGTTTCAGCCTGAAAGCAATAAGTGTTGATCTGTGACGAGGTGTCGGCCTAGCTCCGCCTCCTCGGAGCCGAATAAAGTGCAATATGAAAAACTGAGCGTGTGTCGACTCCCGTGTGTTCCACCAATCCACGACTCTCTCTCCACAGTCCACTGCTCCTCTGTAAACACACGTCACATGTAAAACATATTTAAAACATATCAAAAGTCCAGCGTTCAGTCATTTTCAACTCTTCTTCTGTTTCGAGGGAAATCAAATAAAAACCAGACAAAGTGAGTGAAGTCACTTTTACACTTTATTGTTTAAAGTTGTAACAAAAACGTGTTCGCTGGAAACATTCTTTGCTTTTTGCCTTAATAAGCTCGAGGAGACAGACGCCAGACAGAAGAAGAAGAAGAGCGAGTGGGGGGGGGGGTGTTGGTGTAAACACGGCACAGAGTGAGAGAGTGAAGCCCTTACACACAAACATGGACAAAAGACAAGAGGAGACGAAAGACACAAGAGTTTTCATCTGTGAGGTTTCCTCAGAAGACGTTAGAAGAGTGTGTGTCTGTGTGTGTGTGTGTGACACAGGTCATTGTTTTTCTCCCTGAGGTGAGTTAGTGTGTTGCAGTCTGAGCACTGAGGGACACTGATGAAAACCAGCTGTGTGTGTGTGTGGAGAAGAAGTGTGTGAACGGACCAACACACAAACTGTTCACATACAATCATCATGAACACATAAATAACACTCACACACTCTCTCTCTCTCTCTCTCTCTCTCACACACACACAGACACACACACTCACTCAGGATACCAGCAGGAGCTTCGTGCATATTAAAGAGTTGTGGAGAATTTAGAGCTGATATATCAAACAAATGAATTCAGGGTTTTATTTAACACTTGAACCAGATTCATCTTTAATTCATCGTGTCTGGAAAACACAGAAATTAAATCACTTCCACAGCTTTTTATAATAAATAAATAAATTGTGATTTCATTAAGACGGATCTTTAAGTTCTCTTTTATAAAATTTAATAAAATGAATGGATGAAAAGTCCTGATGTGAACGCACACGTCCATAAAGGTCGAGTCCGGTGACTTGAAGTGTTCGAAACTCAGGAAACAACAGATCACAGCTGATAGAAACACTAGATAGTTCAGGTAATCAGAGCTTTTCAAAATAAAACTCCTAATTATTACTGACACGGAGCATTTCACGAAACTGAAAACTTGTTTTACTTCATTTTCTGTCAGAACCGTCAGGAGGTTGTTGTGTGGTTCTGATATTTGAGGTATAAATAATTTGAGTACTTTGAGTTTCTTTGAGTAAATTCCTTTTCTACCTTTAATATAATAAAATGTATTTGACAGGGTCTGGTTATAGAGTGTGTGTCTGTGTGTGTGTCTGCATAGACTGTGTATAAAGACGACACTAAAAATAAAGCAAAATCATCACGGCCGCCCCCTGGTGGCTGGCTGCAGTACAGGTCATAAAACCCAGAACTAAATTAAAGGTCAAAGTAAATGTTCATTAAACTATGAAAGACGGTTTGTGTTAGTTTTTCTTTTCACACTGATGTTTGTTTTATTTACAGTCTGTGTGACGTTGGCTACATAGCTGCTGTAAAAAAAAAGAAGAATCTCACTCACCCTCAGAAAACGTTTCACTCGCACTTTAAAGGGAGGGATGTCTGAAGACTCAGTTTCCCATAATGCTTCAGGAGGTTTTCTGTTCCAAATCTATTGCTTTGAATGTGACGCCTGATGGGAGAGACGTGCAACTGGAGCATTGACTCACACACACAGACACACACTGACACACACACAGAGTGGGAGCACACCAGAGGAGGAGGCTGTGTTTAAATACCACAAACAGATCTGAGAGGTGGACGCAGAAGGAACCCTCAGAACACACCAACAACTTTATATCCAACAAAAGGCTGAAGTTTCAAAATAAAATGCGTAGACGTTTATCTGACGGATAAAGAACCAAGCGACGGACCATAAATAAACATCTTTGTTTAAATTAGCTCTAAGAGATGTACACAGATGGATATTGCAACAATAAACATGAATAAAAACCGCACGTTAGTTATTTCGATAAATACTGTTGTTAAAAGTTCATTTTTCCGAGAAAACAAACACAGAAAGGTTTTGACCCAGCAGGTCTTTGTTTGGTTTTTGTGTCTCTGGTTTCATGTGAAAATATAGAAATCTTTGTCGTCATTCATGAAAAAGTAATACAAAGGTCACTTAAAAATGAGAGAGAGACAAAAAAGTCCAGAAAAAAGTTTGTGTCTTAACCGCAGAGGAAAGAAAACAAATCCGAGGAGGTCCCTGTTTTCGGCCTGAGCGCCCCCCCGCTGAGTGTCTAGTCCAGCGGGCCCTGGAAGATGAGTCTGGCGTAGCCCTGCTCGCCCGTCAGCTGCTGGGCGCAGAAGGGGCAGGCGGCGTGGAAGGTGTGCGTGCCGTGCGGCAGAGGGATCTGACTCCAGAAGGCCGCCGTCTTCTCCGAGCACACGTGGCCGCAGGGGTTGAAGGCGTGAGTGGGGGGGGGCGGCGTCCACGTAGAAGCCCGCCTCGCAGCCGAGCCACAGCGGCACGTAGGGGCCCTTGGTCCGGCACATGGGACACTCCCTGTGCCGGCCCTCCCGCCCCTCCCTCTCCAGGCGGTGGTTGCCCCAGTTGTGGTAGCCGTGCACGTGGCCGCAGTGGAGGTAGACCCACGGCTGCTTCTCGTCCGGCGTGTCCTTGCGCCGCATGGAGGGGAAGGCCAGCGTGTTGAAGCCCACGGGACACTGAGGGCGCGCCGCGTTGATCTCCTGCCTCAGGGCCTCCAGGTGCTTCAGGGTGGGGGTGCGGGCCAGGCCCTCAGCCGTGCGCCACAGCAGAGTCGCTCCACAGAGGTCGATGAGCGAGCCGTCCACCAGCTCCTGACTCTCAGTGTCCACCTGAGACACAGAGACACAGAGACACAGAAGGTCAGAGACACCACATGAAGACGTTCATCTTCTATCTACCAGTTAAATCAATTATCAAATTATTCTCAGCTCAGATCAGTAAAGTCACGAGTGAACTTTGTCTCATTTAGATTATTGTTCTGAATCGAGCTGTGAGGGATAAACTCCACCCCTGCATGACCCGGACCAGAAGAATCAGTTCAGTTAACAGACAGATGCATAAAACAAGTGCTCCCTGCCTCACACTGAGCTGCAGGACTCATCTGAGCACAGCAGGGGGCGCTGTCACTCCGGCCTCAGGCAGCTGAGTGATGGAGGGAGGACGAACAGCTGGAGGCAAGAAGACATGAGTGAACTGGAGGAGCAGGAGGGGGGGGGGGGGGGGGGGGGGGTGATGCTGGGACATGTATTGAACCTGCAGCTCTTGAGGAGGAGCTCAGATCAACAGGATCAGACACTGAGGGGATCTGCAGGTGTGGGACAGTGTGGACGAGGAGCAGGAGGAGGAGCAGGAGGAGAAATGACTCAGTGACCTCTCGATGAGGTCACTGAGTCTCGGGGCTCGACATCAACCCTCTGCTGAGGCCCCCACCGGTGACATGTTCTGTCCTTTAACCTTCACGCATCACGGGAACGTTCACCGACACATTGATCAAACACCACACATCCACATCCGACCAGTAAAACCAGTGCTCTCTCCCAGTCAGCCAACCAGCGGCTCCACAACACGTCACTAAACGAGGACGAGTCTTCTCCACTTTGGACCAAATGAGGTAAAATACTCCAGTGACGTCATTCTGAGTAAAAACCAGATGGATTTGAATGAGTTGATTATTATTATTATTATTATTATAATAATACAAGTTATAATTTAATTAAACTACAGCCGCTCATTTCAAAGGCTTTAATTAACATATATATTATCACAGGAGCTCAGACGTTTTACCCTCATAACATCCACTGTGTGTGTTTTTTGTGTGTGTGTGTGTGTGTGTCTGTGTGTGGTGCGCTGTAAGATATTCGTAATTACACTGGCATCAACCTTGTGTCAAACTGCAGAAGGGCAACCAGCACGGCCCTGCTGGCAAAAGTGACACAGTCTGTCCACACACACACACACACAAACACAAACACACACAAACAGACACACACAAACAGCTGATTGTGACAGAACCGTCACTGATCTTTACAGATTTATATTAAAATAAACGTGTTGTTCTCATGATGGATGTTTTATAAATGACCTGAGATCAGAGGCGATGATGCAGCTCAGGTTCTGTTCACACACATGCACACACATGCACACACATGCACACACATGCACACACGTGCACACACGTGCACACACGTCAGCCTCCAGGGCTTTTTGTAAAACTTGCTGAGACGACTCTTCCCCCCCCCCCCATTCAATCAGGAAGTCCTCAGATGTTAACCTTCACTAACACAGAGCACTTTCACATTTAGAGAGCGGTGCATGTGCAAAGGCACTGGGGGGGAGGGGAGGGAGGGGGGGGGAGGAAGTTTAAAGCAGTTGGACTCGATACTTCCGGTGAAATCATATTGTTATATAATTATATATATATTATAGGAGCTGGAGCCAATCCCAGCTGACAACCTGGACATGTGACCAAAGTGTCACCGGGCTGATGAACAACCATCAGCATCAATGGACCGGCTGTCAGGTTTGATTCCAGAGACTTCCTGCTGTGAGGCGACGGTACAAACCGCTGTAACACCGTGCCGCCACCAATAAACATCTTTCAGATTTGTTCATGAAGGAGATCACATGGTTTACAGAGTAGAGACTGTGTGTGTGTTTCTGCAGACACACACACACATGTGATTCAATTTAAGTTGGGCTGCAAGTGTAAGTGAAGACATTTGTGAATTATAGTTTTATAGTTGTTACAGTTTGTGTTGTTACATTTGCACACAGGGAACAGACTTCACTGAGAGTTCATGCAGCCCAACAATGAAACCTCTTCATGCTCCATCACCCAACACAGTGTGAGTCTGTGCTTTGACACAACAGATGATCACAACCATCAACCCACTGGGAACCAATCAGAGACGTCTGTGGAGCTCACACTCGGTGAACTGTGGCTGCTCACGGCCAATCAGAGATAAGAGAGCAGTGCATTCACTGGAGAGACTTGAAAACATGTGGGAGTCAGATAAAGACCAGATTCATGTTAGAGTTGTGACTGTGAGACGAAGATGATGATGATGATGATGATGTGTTGTGGGGGGGAGATGGAGAGGAAGGTACAACAAACACCTAATTAACACATCAGCAACAACATTGATCCGAGCGAACACAAGCCACAGGGATGCAGGGCTGCGATTGGTCGAGAGGCTGACGTCAGCGTGAGGATCCTCTTACAAGGTCCAGTGACACAGAGCTCTGACAGCCTGTTATCATGGAGCAGCACCTCCATCACCTGACTGACCCCCCCGCTGAATGTGTGAGAGTGTGAAGGTGAAGGGACGACTGGGAAAGAAATATAAATGACCACGCATCTCCATTATCAAATTTGTGGTTTCACTTTCAGGAGCTGTCATGTTGTCCATCTTAACACAAAGTCTGGAATCTAACTCTTTTGAAGTTTCCTTACAGAGCAGCACTTTTTCATGTAGGTAAATCTAAAGAAACAAACCCTGAGTGCGAAAGACAAAACTCTTCAGTAGATCAGTTTCTGTTTCCTCTCACCATCTTCCCTCTCTGCTGGGCTGAGCGTGTTTCTCTCAGGGTGAAGACGTTGCCGCAGACGGAGATCTCCCTCCACACGCCCGGCTTGGAGTCCTGCGTGAAGCCGTGTCGGGGATGCATCACCAGCACGCCGTTGGTGGTCAGCCCGTCCATCTGGCCGTCAGCCGTCTTCCACTTAGCAGCTTTCTCCTGAGGGGAACAAAGTGGAATGTAAGATGTGTGTCACTCAGCTGACTCGGGACCTGGAACCTTTTATATTCTAATCCACAAACATCTGAGGGTGTAGAGCTCAATACAAGAGAAGACCTGGCAGCAGGGTTTAGATTAAATATCCACATGTTGTAAGAAGATGTGAAGCGAATCACAACGAGTCAATTCAGAAGAATGATGTTTTGCTTCTCACATTAAATGACACATTCTCCTCAGATTTACCAGAACTCAAGCTCTCCTCTCTCTTTCCTCAGTACTTTCTCTCTGCTCTTTACTCTCTCACTCGCCCTCACGTGTCTGAGGCACCAGAGAAGAACCAGCTCACCCCCAGGAAGATGTTCTTGGAGGAATCGAACCCGGCGGCGTAGATGCGCGCGGTGTAAGGCGGCGTGCGCTGGCACATGATGCGGCAGGCGAAGCGGGAGATGGTGCTCTGCACCGACTGCGTGTCGGCGTTGCTCTGGCTGCCGGCCACCGTGTCGGTCACCACGAAGTCGATGGGACTCTCCGTCGATCGCCCGATCTGGTGGAGAGAGACGGACCAGACGTCAAGATCAGCTCAGAGAGAAATCATTCTAGATATGATGGAATAATAACTACAGAAACTAAAGCTGAACAAATATTTAAAAAGAACAAAATAAGACGACAACAACATGCAGGTGCAACTTTCTGAGGAATTATTATCTGGATTCTTCCACCAGCAGATAAAGCAGATGTTTTAAACATAGAATCTATAAAGGTAGGTGACCTCAGAGAGAAGTTTCCAGCTGCTTCACTTCTAACTTGTACAAATCCCATAATAACCTGGAGCCCTGAAGAACAGACTCAAACACGTTTATCATCCAGAGATAAAACCTTCTCTCTTCGACTAAGATGAAAGATGAGTCATCAGTTTTATTTGCTAGACACCAGTTATTAATTAACACAATTAAAAGAAGGCTGAATTACCGATTAGTGAATCAATGTTTGTATTAAACAAATATCACTGCTTTACTGAGGAGAAGTTTGAAACCCTCTGATCTGAACACATCAGTGCAGCGATGAAGTTAACGGCTGTAACTCGTCTGTAGAGCTTCAGGTGATGGAGCTGTTACCTGGAACATGTCTGTGTTGGGGTCGTGGGTGTACTCCACCACCACCGTCTGCACCCGAGACAGAGTGTAGGAGATGCTGTGCTGGTCTTTGTTGCTAATGGCCTGTTGAGACAGAAGGAGGAGGAGAGGGGGGGATGAGCACAGAGGAAGTGAAGAAGACGGGAAAAAGACCTTTGACCTCTAATATCAAACTCCTCATCAGCTGCTCAGAGGAGGTTTCACCCTTAACGAGCTAGTTTCAAATGTACAGAAGGAAGATTCTTCATATCAGAGACACGTCTCATGTTTCTTCACTGATCCTTAAACAGACTAAAGGACAAAGGAAGGGGGGAGCGGGTGAAGAGTTCAGAGGGACATGAGACAGACTCCATGTCCTTCCAGTCAATCAGGACCACCCAGTGGACAGAGAGGGACGGTCCCTCCTCCAGACGCTTTAATTTATTGCAGCTCAGCTAAAAGCCTGGCCTGTGTGTGTCTGTGTGTGTGCGTGCGTGTGTGTGAGAATCCATTAAGTACAGATGTTACACACATCCTGACACACCTCTTATGGATATTGGAGGATTGCTGGACGGACTTCTAACCACTAACATGTGCTTCCCAGTTCATTTCCACTGGACCGATCAGGTTGACTTCTCTTATGGAGCTGCAGCGTCTTCCAGTTTAAAAATAAAACATTATAAAAACCCACCCATTATCCTGTAATGTGTGTAGTTCTGTGTTCACATGTGTGTGTGTGTGTGTGTGTGTGTGTTCACCTTGGCTGCCTGTGGAGAGCAGGCCACGTGGACTGTGCTCGGTTTCACTCCGTTCGCCTTCGGTCGCTTACAAAGTGCAAAACGGCTTTTACGTCGACCTCGGTCCCCGTTGGGCAGAGAGCCATTGTACCTGCACACACACACAGACACACACAGACACACAAACAATAAACAACAGGGCATTATTGTCTGAGCAGCTGTATAATACACTGGAAACTGTGGTGCACTCGGTCCAGGACTGGGTGCGCACATACAATTAGCAGCCTATACTTTTCACTTGTGCAGTTTGACAAAAGCAAATTGTGTGTCTTTAAACAACAAAGCCCTCAACACATAACCCTGAAAGGGCTGAGAAAATAAACACACACACACACACACACACAGAGACTCATTGAGTCTGATGCATGGCCGAGGAGAGGAGAATAAACAGAGGCGTTCCCCCCCGACAGAATGGAGTCTCTGTGACTCCCAACAGCAGCGGGCCTGTTGTGTCTCTGTGAGTGTGTGTGTGTGTGTGTGTGTGTGTGTGTGTGTGTGTGTGTGTGTGTGTGTGTGTGTGTGTCCATTTTAATAGCCTGTAGCTAGAAAACACTACAGAAACATTCATCAACTCCATCGACCTCTTGGTTTAACACAAGTGTGTTTGTGCGTTTCTGAGAACTGACTCAGGACAGACCCACTGCAGTCGAGATATGAAGGCAACAAGAAGAACACAAATCAAGAAACCTCATCTCAATCTACACAAACAATATTCATGAGTGATTTTAAAAGAAGCACAATTAGTTTAGAAATTGAATTTAGTCCTTTGTGTTTCCAGGTATAAATGTGCAGCTGAGTTGGTGTGTGTTGTGTGTGTGTGTGTGTGTGTGTGTGTGTGTGTGTCGAGGTTCTTACTGCACACACACATGTTTTCGATCAGCCATCCCAAGTGTGGATGTGATGTTCCAGTAAGCAGCACCACAGATTTATAAACATGACACATTAACCCTGCTATCTACCTTAACGCTGTTATGACAAATCCAGAAGCCACTGAAGTTATGGACTCTGCTAATATTCTCTAACCGGGGTCTGATGACACAAACGTGAAGTTACACCTCTGAACAACGTGTCCGGCTGCAGGACGACTTTCTGCAGGCTCAGGGTTTGACATTAATTAGCTTTCCTTTTTAAAGGTTGAAGCTAAATATAAAACAATAATAAATGAGGAAATAAAGCAAAATAAATGAGTAAAAACGTCATAAACCCAGGTTTTTAAGGTGATTAAAGTAAAGAAGAACGTGACTTCAACGTTACAGGACCTCAGCCCAGCTGGAACGTGTCTTCAACCAATCAGATCCTTGAACTAAACCCTCCAATAGAGACGGAGGGACGGCCGGCCCACAGACAGGGCCGGGCTGCTGGGATCGAACAACGAGACGGTTTATGAGTCACCATGACAGGAGAGTAACTATGGTCCCAGTACAGAGCCACAGCAACGTTTGGGAAGGAGTAACCATGACAGGAGAGTAACCAGGGGGAAGTTCGATTCCACAGAGAGGGCGGGGCCATCTGCTGGAGAGAGCTCAAAGTGCGGCTGGAGGTTCAGACCCAGGTTCCCATGGGAGGCAGTGATGTGTGCGTGTACACACATGGATCCCATCCAATAAGTTAGTGTGTCTGTGTGTGTGTCTGTGTGTGTGTCTGTGTGTCTGTGTGTGTGTGTGTGTCTATACACGTTTCTCATACTGCGAGACAGGAAGCTGGAAAAAGTCTGTGTGCACAGGCACAGTAGTGTATTCTTCAGGATTAAAAGCAAATGTGTGTGTGTTTGTGTGTGTGTGTGTGTGTGTGTGTGTGTGTGTGTCCATGTTCCCTCCAAACACCAGCAACAAGCTCCCACTTAAAAAGCAAACCTATAAAAGCATAAAGGCAGGTTGTGCAGGTGATGGTGCTCGTGCTTGAAAACACAAATATTAAAAAGTTAAAAAGACTCAACAAACGTTAAAATGTCTCATTGACCAAAAACACATTGTGTGGCTGGAAAGCAACTTTAGTCAATGGACAATATTTTGTATCACGATCTTTGATTGTGTGTAACTTGGTGCAACTTGATTGAATTTGACTTCCAGGTCTGTGATCTACTCAGAGCTTTTCTAGTTGTTCCTGTGAACAGATCCTCCACAGAGACGCTGGATTAAACCATTATCACCACAGGGTACAATGAGGAGGTCAGACACATCCCTCCACTACATGCTAAAGAGGTTTCTCCGCTAGCCTCTGCACGTCTGCTCTTAGTGAAACAGGAACCAGTTAAATCAAAGCACTTGTTCCAGTCTGCTCCTGGAACCAGATGTGAGGAGTTTACTGCAGCCAGGCAGATTTCACTGTCACCGTTCAGTTAGCAGCTGAGAAAAGTCTCCAGACTACAGCTTACAACCACTTTACTGTAGTTTTACTCTAGATTCCTCATCACTATGTTGTCTCGACCTTGTATAGCTGATATTTCACAGAGCCAGAACCATTTAGATCAGCCAATAAGAGCCTTTCATAACGTTTGTGTTTGCAGATATGAAAAAATATATTTGAAACAGTAAACAATGCATAAAAGAGGTATATTTATGTTAAAATGTATATTTATTTTCTTTAGACAATTGATTGAAGATCTAAATATCTGGATGTATTTGTGTTTCAGGCTATTTATAATAAAGTTTATCTTTAAAGTGCAAAATCTAAAAAACCTCAATTCCATTTCTTTGTCAGAGGGTTTGATAACTACATGTTGGGAAGAGTTAGAGTAATGGATTCGTTCCATGATGCTATGAGGTTAAGGGCTCAACTCCCACTGAGGCCACAGAGAACACAAATGCATCTGTATTAATATGTATAAAAGTGTTCTCTGCACTTAATGAAGCCTTATCTGTAGCTCAGTGTGTCATCAAGTAGAAACTGGCCCCTGTTGACTTGTTAAAACCTGAAGGCCCGACCGAGAATCAAAAACTAGGAGCGGAAAAAGCCGAGCAGAGCGGAAAACTGGAGTTCTCCCTTCTCCCTTGTAAAGGCACAGAGCTGCAGTTACTGCTCACACTTTTTCCACTAGGGAACATTTCCACAGTCGTCTCCCTGACAATACTGCTCCAGCACAACCCAGTGACTCAGCTGGGAAACCAGTCTGTGTTGGACATGAAAAGATGTGTGTCTGTTTGTGTGTGTATCGCTGTGTATAGCTGCGTTGTACAAGCACAGGAAAGTGTGCGTCTGTGCGTGTAAGGAGTCTTTCCGACATCTGCATTCCTCTGCGGAGTGGGCTGGGACGGGGAGTGGAGGAGTCCTCTGGGAAACAGACAGGAGACAGACAGATAGAGGAAGTCCTTCACTGTGGGTTGTTATTGGAGAAAGTGTGTGTGTGTGTGTTGTGTGCTCGAGGTGCGGGGTGGGGTCGTAGGTTTTTCCTACAGCTGAGTATGTGGACTGGAGTCAGGACAGATCTGTGGAGCAGGACGGGTCCAAGGAGCTTGAGACGAGTGTCCCCTGCTGCTTCAGGTCAAAACACGTCTCGTGATAAACTGAGCAGCTTCATCTCGTGCACGACCCCGTGAAGCTGGACGGAAATATCCCAGTTTTTTATGTTAAGGTCTTGAAAAGCATTTCTACTGGACGCTCTGGATCTTTCTTCATATCGTGTTGTCAACACTTCTCCTGAAGCGTCTCATCTCGTTAGAAGACGTGAAGAAGTAAATCCTGAGTGTTTGTCTTTGACCACAGAATCACAACAGCTCCTTTTACTTTCTTCACCTCTATTTATGATAAAGTGATGATTATCTATTGTTCAGTCTTTGACCCAGAGTGAACAAAACAACAACACAAGTCACATCGAGTACACAATGCATCTTTTTGTTCAGACATGATTTACTGCTGGGGCCTTTAAGGACCACTGTGGTTTGTGTTTATGTTTCCAATTCAGAGTTTCTTTACAAAACGCTTTGTGTATTGTGTTTACTTGAGGTCTACAAAGTTGTGTTTATTTCATTGGAATTAAAACATTAGCAAAGCCTGTTTAATATCAAACAGTGGCTCCTGTGTGTATCAGTAGAACAATGTCAGAAAAGAGAATCAGGTTTGAGCGTCTGAGTCGATGCTTTTACAGTTTTTATTAAGTTGTTTTTGTTTATGTAAAAGCTTAAAGGCTTAAAGATGCACAAGTTAAAACCAATATGAGCAGAATTTGTCTCTTTTGACTTTGTGACCAACCTGAATCCAAGACAAACGGAATAAACCACAAATAAAGATTGTTTCCACGAATATTAAGTCTCTGACAGTTTGACATGTTAACGGTTATTGCAATTATGAAGCTTGTCGTTTGTTTAGAAGAGGAGGAATATGATAATAAAGATTATCAACTCAATATGAGCACATCACCTTCAATTCCTTCTTATTTAGACCTTAACATTATAACATGAGTGTCACATATCTTCACATTTAAGCCACTGGATTGATATAAATCCACATCCAGTATCTCCTGGGTCTAATGAGTGCTTACCCCAGCACAATGAGCTCTCCATACTTCGCTGGCACTTTGGTGGAGGTGGTGGTGGAGATGTTTTCCTGCTCCGGTGAGTACATTGGGCACGGCTGATGGAGGCTTGGAGGAGGAGGGGAGGAAAGGCGGGTGAGATCCGACAGGGTCACGGGGAGAGGAGGGCGAGGGAGGGAGGTGCTGATCGAATGGTCCAGGGGGGAAGAGGAGGAGGAGGAGGAAGGGGAAGGGTCAGCTGAGCCTCAGCTCCAGCCTCTCATGCTTCATGTGTCGGTCTCTCGCGGCGGGTGTCGTGCCCTGCGACAGGAGAGAAAAGGATTAACACAAAGATTAGTGTTACTCAACTGGACCTGAAACAGGAGGGTGCAACATGCTATCTTAAAATAACACATTTATACATTTAAATACAGATTCCACACGATGTTTCACTTTGCGAAATTACACAATCCAAAGTCTAAACATCACCTAAAGCTCACAAGCTATTGAGGTGTCGTGCTTGTCTGTGAGCAAAGCTCCTCACTCTGGAGAAGCAGGTGGTTTATATCCGTCTGCTGGAGTTTACAGTAACAAAGGGAAAATATATTAAGAGTAAAAATAGAAAACAGGAACTGAACTATCCCGTCAAACAGTCTGATCGACTCGAAAAGGCTGAAACTGCTGAGTCAGGACAAGTGGAGACACACCCACACACACCTTGACCTCCCAAGAATTTGCTGTGAAGGATTAAATAAAAATATCTTAATCTGATCATCAAGGTCATGATTGAGATCAGCTGAGTATCTGTCTGAACCTCAGGATGACTCACAAACACACAAACACACAAATCATATTTCTGAACAGACGAGAAATCCAGCAGAGGAGCTGACACAGGAAGCATGTGAAGAAGGGAGGCATGAGAAAGAGGAGAGGATGGACTTCCTGTTACGATCAGATGAAGAGGATCTCATGCACCAGCGACATCATTTGGGTAATTTGACCTTTCCAGCTCGACCTCTCCCATTCGCTAGCAGACTATAAATACACTTTGCAAACAATAACATCATGTCACTGCTGCACATCCTGGCTTGAAGCAGAACTAGCTCCAGAAACTAACTCCTACAGCATGAATAAAGCATGGGCAGTGTTTGGATGATGGGTGGGGACCAGGGGCTGTGTTCACCCCCCCCCCCCCCCCCCCCACAGCAGACGGACACAGTCAAACCAGGCCGAGCAGAGACCGGTTCATGCAGAGGGCTTCCTGGTATAGAGAAGCTTTTTTTACTGTGTCATTCATACTAGAGATCATAAGAATTCAATAAGACGTACTAGTTGAGTGATTGATGTAGTTTCAGATTCACGATCTGTCAAAAACAACCCCCCCCCCGCCCCCCAGGCCTGAACATTCCACACAACCCAGGTTGGGTTAGAACTGAAAGCCACATTTTGACCCGGACGTGTGTATCTGAGCAGAAATGTAGATTCATCAGACCAGGCTGCATGTTGAGTTCAAGGCCTCACCTGCAAACTGGAAAACCGACCTGCTCATACAAACTCACAATCACACATATCACAGCCTCACACCTGAAGACACAACACCTGGAGTCGATCCAGAGAGTGTTATAGCGTCAGAGAGCTTCTATATTCAGCTCATCTCATCACAGCTCCGTGTGACTGTTAACTATAAACAGCCTCATCACACACAGCGCGGGGGGGGGGGGAGAAACAGCAGGAGAGACATCACACCGTCTTAATCACATTTAAGTAAAGACAAGTGCTTGATTTAGATCATCCAGCAAATTCAGAAATTAGCTTGTGGTGGAAACGTTCCTTTCAGACAGAGAACACAGGAGGAGGGAGGTTCTTATTCTAGTTGGTGGCTGATAAAAGCAAAATGGACGAGCGAGACGTCCACAGGAAGGAGGGGGACGAGGAGACGGGTGTGTTCTAAGCCTGAGTCCCACCTGCTGCCTGACAGAAGGGGTTAATCCCATGCAGTATTAGAGAACACACACACACACACACACTTGTGCATGGTAAGCAGTGTCCAGGGAGCTGTTCGCCGGGGGAATTGATTTTTTACCGATGAATCCAGACACAGGAGACCAGAAGAGAAGAGAAAGGGTCTGAGTGCAGTGGCTCCTGTTATTGAACATGTGCACAGAATCATGAATTATCACTCAGATGCTTTCAAGCTTCCATTCCACAGCACACGCCTCGTTCTTCACACACCAGCACAGGTCACTCCTCCTGAGCTGCTCTCACAGAGATGAACTGAGGGCCGGACATTTGGCCGTGAATCTTCTGAAGAGGCTAAATGTGAGAAAGCAAATGTCAGACTGTGTTGCTCTGGAGAGGAACTCCTCCTGTCAGCCTCCGAGTAAAACGTCCAAGTGAGAATGAAGCGAGCGAGTGGACGAGTTGATGACGTAACACACAGTGGATAGAGAATTGAAAGAATAACAAAAGACACACAAATATCTCAGGATGCAAAAGAGAAGGAGGAGACGCTGAGCCGACTGGTGTAGATGTGCTGTTAACAAAGTCATGTGATTCATGCAGCCAATCCATCTGTTCTGAATATATTATTTATTCTCTTTAAATTACAAACACATCCATGAATATGTGAAAACATTTCTTAGCCCAGTAACAACGACCTGCAGAGTCTGAGGGAAAGAACCAGTTTGAGTGACATCATTACTTCCTTTAAATGAACCTTTGATTTATTTGCTCAATTCATGTTGAGAAACCAGTAAAAACAAGCATTCTGTTTTTAAAATAAATATCACTTGTATGGGTATGTGTATACTGTGTGTGTGTGTGTGTGTGTGTCTGTGTGTGTGTTTGTGTCTCCACTTCTGCAAGTCTGCATGACACAGAAGTCGGAGTGGCTGCGTGCCAGCTGCTGCTTAGCTACCGACACACACAGTCCTACAACAATAGCTCCGGCTCAGAGAGGCTGGCTCGGCCGGCCGGGGTCACGGTGTGTAACAACCTGCCGCTGACAGCGAGAACACAAACCTCACACTCACACAAGCCCTCTGACACCTGCCACTCCCACCGGCTGCCAAGAGAGCAAACACACACATGACAAACAAATGTTGTGCAGTGAAGAAACACATGCACTCGTCCTGGTGTCGAGACGGAAGCAGCTGCTCTTCTTCTCTTCAGTGCATCACCAGCTGAGTGGCAGAGCTTCATGTCAAACTGTCCTATTTGGAACATGTGAGAGAGCGACACGAGCCGTGACCGAGAAACAGAGCCCACATCAATCCACCCTGTCGCTCTGCAGGTTTGAGTCCTACAGTGAGTGCTGCCTTTGAAGGGTAGAGTTATGGTAACTGAAAGGATGACACACTTTCATGATCACAGGGCAACAGCTCTGTGGGAACAAACAACTCAACTAAAGGAGGCATCTCTCAGCTCGTGGGTCAGGAACCAGAAATGGGTCAAAAGATCCTCTAACAGGGTCGTTCACAAAGAGCTCGATGATCTGCTGAGACGACTGCGCGGTCAAGGTGAAAGGTGTGATTCTGAAACACAAGCAGAAACATCACCTGAGGCCTGAAGGCTTCAGGTGTCATGTGACCACACGGCCTGTACCTGACACCCACACAGGACAAGTGGGATTTATGAATCTGTTTTTTTACTGTTAACTTTCATCTACAGGACGGTTATAATTTGAGTTTATCGACTTTACAGTTTTGCGAGAAGATCTTCAGGTTGAGGAAGCTCATTAAGAAAAAGGTTTTCCACAGAAAGCTATATCTGTTACTTCAGATGAATAAACATTCGGGTCAAAGGAAAGATAAGATCGGATAATTGAAAAAAAAACATAAATATAACTATAAAAATAACTCTTTTTGAGTTTGAAACAAAAATGTAGGAACTTCAGAATATGGTTGTGAGCTTTTATCACAAATTGAGTTGTCACAAATTAATATGATTTGCCAGAAACACAACATTTTAGAAAACTGTGTGATACAAAATCACGTTGCTATAAAAACTTCATCGAACGCAGCCACACTGTGTCAGAGCAGATAGACCAGACAGACTCCAGGTCAGCGACGCACAAACAAAAGAAAAGAAAAGAGAAGCCGGGACCTCCTGCACGGTGTGACAACTTCATTACTGGAAAGTGGTAATGGTATCCTCCTGCTAAACTGGGTCATCAGATCAATAAATAATAACAGAAGCTGACATGTTTCTGGCTCTCTGGGCCTGTGGAGTGATTTCAGGTGGAGCACCTGCTCATTGTAGAAAAGACAGGACTATTTGTCGGTTAAAATTTTATTTACTAATATCTGTTCCATCTAGTGTCAGGATTCTAAAAAGAGAAACCGTCCTGTTTGGGTTTTCTCATATTTCTTTCCCTGAAAGCGATGGTTTGATCCCATGTTAGCAAATTGATGAGCTGTCTCCAGAATGTGTTTAGAAACAAGAGAGTTGTGTATTCACATGTCCTGTGTTCTGTTGTGACACTCGGATACTGATATTCCGCCTGCTGGGCTCAAAGTAGCTGTCGAGTCAAAGTGGGCCGACCGTGGATCACAGTGGTTTGGTCCGTGCAGGCATGTGTGTGAAAGAATGAGGAGCCAGAGCGAGGGGGGGGGGGGGAGCTTGTCTTATTACTGGAGGCTGCTGTGATCTTAAGGAGAGCCCTTTATCAAGAAGGTCATCAGATACCTCATCGTCCCAGCATCACTGGCTCTCACCGCTTCCTCCAACACGCTGAGGCTTCTACTGGTTTCTCACTTTTCATGTTCCCAGAGCAGCGAGTGAGCTCGAGGCCTCGAGGTCCCCGGCGGTTCCTCGCTGAGCGGAGAACCACAAGCGTTCTTCAAAAGATCACAGCAAAAATATTTTCCAAAAACAGAAAGTTGCTCGCTGCCGTTCCCCCCCTCTTCAGGGTTTTGATATCTGCTTCCTTCCTGACGGTTGGTTCCTCTGATCACAGACAGATAAGACGTGTGCTGGATTCTACTTCCACTGGTTGGGTTCTGTCTGTTCTGTCTGTTCTGTCTGTACTGTGGATTCGTTTAATTTATCTAATCTGCCAAAAATATTGTAAGGTCTCAACCTTACTCTGTAAAGTGCCTTGAATAATGTGAGCTGTTAAAATTGAATTGATTTTTCATTTAATTTTTTACCAGCACCAATAAATCTTCTGTTGTCATTTAAGGACCTGGACCTGTGAAATGTTACTCATGTTCCTAGTTAATTAAAATTAGGTGTGATTAGGTTTTACATTAATTTGACTTCTTCTTGATGTGTTGCTTGAATGAGAATGTGTTTGTTACACACTTCATAAGAGTCCCTGGTTGTGTAGATGTTAGGAGGTGAAATGTGAAGCTGCTCAGCCTCTTCTAACAAAACCTCTGCAGGAGAATCTCCAGCCCACTTAACCTGTGTCCTGATTGGAAAGCAGTGGAGGTCATTCAGCTCAGTGGAGGAGAAGCAACACATCCATGTGTTTGTATCTCATGGCCTCAAGGAAAAGAGGCGATCAATAAAATCCAGTTAAGAAAAGGTGTCCGAGGAGGAATAACCTCCATCGAGAACTACACAACCTGAAGCATCGACAGCACAACAGCGTTTCTCTGCTTTAACAATATTCACTCCACTGAGGTGTGAAGATCTATCATCAAGTTTAACTACAGCAGCACAACGAGCATCACACTCCTCTAGTCAAGTCTCTATAGAACCATTCACAACAGAAGATGATACACTAGAGAAATGTGTCTCTGCCTTGTGATGAATACAACATGACGTTATCTTCAAGTATGGAGTTGATGAGAGTGAAAATTAGAAACAGATATTCTTGACACATTAATTAAACATACGCTTAGTTCCTCAAATTGTTTGGTCTATAAAATATCAGAAAATAAAACTACCAGGAGCAAAAGATCAACTCTTCTCTTGTCTCTTATCCGAGGTTAGTAGCCAGTCGGCCGACACACAGACTAAAGACAACCAATCCTCCAATGAAAAATGATAAAATTATAGCCTTCCCCAAATTAGGAAAAGAGGAGGTGTCATCTTGCATGGGAACGACTCAGTAGAGCAGAGCTGACATGAGGTTTGTTCAGTATAGACTTGTGAGGAGGTCGAATACGTTCATAAGTAAATGTCCCGCTCGCAGCCACGAGATTAACATGGTCATTAATCATTCGCAGCATCATTTGAAAGTAATATGTCAAATAAGCGGGTGATTAATGTTAGAAACTTAAAGAAGCTTCATTATTCTGGACAGCACACATCTGCTTGTGGGTTGAAATGGAGGAAGTAGCGTGAGATGAAAAGCTTCCTCCGGTTCCTCGGAATCTCTTTTATTGTTTTTCTAGATGATGACTAACCTCACGCATTATGCAGCTCATCAGGCCGGAGGTTTGATGGTTGTATAAAAACAGGAAGTGGCTGGACCTCACCCTGAACCTCATCCTTTTAAGTGATTGTTGAAAATACAATTTCATCTTAAGAACGCTCAGTAATGTGCTGACCCTACAATTATGGCTAAGATTTCCCTCTGAGTGTAGGAGGTTGTGTGTGGATTTGAATCCAGTGCGAGTGTTGTGTGTGTCAGGCCTCCGGTTGTTTGCATATGTGAGCGTGTGTGTGTGGGCGCGAGCTCCTTTTCAGACGCCCTGTGTCTGGGCTCCAGTGTGTAGGGTTGCACGGTCGGGTCAGTGCACAGGGATTGGTTTGCGCACTATGAAGATTAGACGCTCGATGACTCGGAAAGTGATCTGATGGACCGGGGGGGGGGGGGGGCAAACCTGACGCCAGATTCTCTCGTCTCTGATCAAACACCGAGTTTGAAATGGGCCTACGTTAAAACTCACAGATCTAAAAGAGGCGGGTTTGAAATCTGCTACACATGCAGCTCATTGCAGTTTTGTACAGCCGCACAATATCGAATACACACAATACAGAATATGGGCAAAGTGTTTCAAACCAAAAGCAGGTCACAGCGTTGGTGTTTGTGTGATTCACGGGTTCTACAGGAGACAACGTTCTGTGGTGAGCGAGAAGCTGAAACCTCAGATAAAGGTAAATTGTGAATTGTGTGCATAGACATTTTCCTACTCTGCAAAAATCAAAGCCTGGTATGACCTCTATGCTGGTAAACCTGCGTTAGCCTTTTGGTGAGAGTGAGAGGAGTCAGGAAATGAAAAGCAAACCAAGGGAACTTTTCATTCTGTTTGATGTGGAACCAGTCGATGTGTCGGAAAACCACTGACAAGTTTAAATTGAGCTGCAAAGCACAGACCGGCTCAAAGCTGAACAACCTCCTTCTGCTTTAATCGTACCAGGTGTGAATGAGTCCTGAGGATTGTCTCATTGACAGAGGACATTCACTGGAGAGGACATCTCTGTTTGGGACAAGCTACTGCTGGGGTTAAGATCTGTATGTAAAGATGGAGAACGAGTCTCCACCTCCTCCCACTGGATAAAAAAACTCAACTTAAATATCAAGATACAGGTGCTGCCATCTTGAATTATTCTGTACGAGTAGCATCACCATCAATACCATCTGACAACAGATGCCTTGCCAAAGAGAAGCCGTTACAGCCACTGCATTAGAGAGATTAAATTCATTTCCATTTATATGCCGACAAATCGTAATAAACATCATCTCAAGTCATTCCCTCATTAACTGGAAATGAATTTAAAACGAGGGGAGAGAAGAGAGGGAGAAGGGAGAGGAGAGGAGAGAGAGGGACCAGGAACAGTTGTGTAACCATCATTAGTGAGATAAATGGTGTTTAATAATTTAGTGGCACTTAACAGATTACATAAAAGGAAAAAAAGGTTCCACGCCCTTTGGTGTAAATAGTTACCCTGATGTCTGAATCCAAACAGTTAAACAGTAAACAGGAACTAAACCTGCTGTCTCCACACAGGACCTCATGGAACCAGAGTCACAGGACCTCATGGAACCAGAGTCACAGGACCTCATGGAACCAGCACACAGGACCTCATGGAACCAGAGTCACCGGCAAGAAGAGCACCAAGAAACAAGAAGAGACGATTCACCACGACAGAACCAGGAGACGATCCAGAGAACGGCTGCTCACCTGAACTGCTGCTAATCTCAAAGCTGCTTCTTCCTGTAAAAAGGCTCCAGCCCCTGGTTCGGTGCACGTGAAGGTTCTGATGTGTTTGACTGGACGAGTGCCGCTGCCACTAGCTCATGTTCTTTCCATCTCTCGATCTGGTTGGCGACGGTTCTTCTCGACTCCAACGGGAAACGATCACACTCATTTCCATTCACGCAACAGATCTCACAATAACTCCAATCTTCTGTCTCAAGAAATGAAACCACAATGAGAACTGGCACAAACCGTTTCCATGCAGAGGAGCCTCTCTAACCACCCGAGGACCTCACGACAGGGAAAACCACTGCTGATGCAACATTACAGAGAATTAATGGAGTGTGAGTTACGTCTCTGGAAGCTCGGCTGATAAAACTGCTTTATCAATACGGACCAGAGTGTGAGTTCCTGACGTGTTCCAGGGCAGATTAGACAATAAAAACAGAACAGTAGGGTTTCAGGTGTGTGTGTGTCTGTGTGTGTGTGTGTGTGTGTGTGTGTGTGTGTGTGTGTGTGTGTGTCTTCTCAAGCTGGAAACCCACTGGATGCCACAGGAACATTTCAGACATGCCTGTAGCCCGTCTGCTCCAGAGAGATTTACACAGAGTCAGCGTGTCGATGCACACAGGAAGTCCCAACTCCCTGCCCACTCACACAGAGACATACACTCGTCATGTTCAGTGGTCCCTGGGGGTAATCTCCAGTGTGTGTGTGTCTGTGTGTGTGTCTGTGTGTGGTCCTCTATGTACACCAAGATGGATGGAGAAATGTCATCACATGAGCCCTGTGACACATTGCTTGTGAGGAAGGAATCACAGCAGGCACATCCAGGTGGGGGAACAACTGGAGACAAAGGTCAGAGGTTAAGTTCACCTCTTGTTCCAAAGCACCTTCTGTGAAACGACTCCATCAAAACACACCTGCACCACACAGAGCTCAACTTCTTTAGACAAAGCAGCTCAGATACATATTTATATAACACACATGAGAGTTATTACCTGAATCTACAGCTTGAGTTTCAGCTCGTTGTGAACCTCTCAGATCTCACAGCCCCCCCCCCCCCACTGGATATGATTTGGTTGTGTTTATCAGAGCTATAATTCACTCTGGATGAGAGAGTCTGCAAAACGCCCTGAATGCAGACGTGTGGATTAAGAGACGACTTACTGTGTAATGAATATCCTGTTTACCCCGGATGGAGCACACATGCTCTGTATCACGGCAAATAAAAAATTAATTAGCTTCAGACCATCTGTCATTTTTTATCTGTCGTAAAGTTGAATTTCCTCCCGGTTATGAAAAACATATTCCAGGATGTCCTTGCTAAGTTGTGTCTGGACTCTGTGGAGTAGTGCAATTTGACACTGTAGTGCAATCTAACCCTGTTTTTACTCTTTTATCTTTTATATATTTTTATTTAGATATGTTTATGTCTAAATAAATGTTACTTTGTATAAATATTAGAAAAAGTGAGTAAATAAGAAGTAAATATATATTGCTTTTCTTATGTGTGTTGTATTTATTGTGCTTTTATGTTTCTATGTTCATTGTATGCACCAATAATCTGATTCCAGGTAATAGACTGGACCAGCCACAGACACAGCTCCCACACAAAGACACTGAAGTGGTCACCACTAAGCTCAGCTACTTTTAAGAGGATCTTCCATCGCTGTGACTATGACGGAAAAAATAAATTGTCAGCAACGAGGGCAGATTATAAAAATCCACTTGGGCTCGATGCCAACGAGGCGTTGTCACAACAACACTCACAGTCATCAGCTATAAACAGCGAGGCATGAAATACGTGGAGCGGGTCAGGAAGAGGACTCGGACATTAGGAACCAGGTGAGGAATGTGAACCCAAGCTGTGCAGTCGACAGCAGGTGTGAACATGGTGAGGACGGCATCACAAGTCGGAACTAAACAGACCCACGTGGAAACAAGCTGCAAGGTCCCGGAGAAGTTTCCTTAACAGCTGAAAACACACGTCACATCCTGCTGACCAGTTCAGAACATCATCCAGAGCACAAACCAGTTAAAAACCACACAGGCCCGACAGTCTCCTGGAGCTGCACCAACCAAATTTACAAAAACAAACAAACAGAATGGAGTGAAAGCATAATCTCCTTGGCAGAGGTAAAAATATATTATTTTTAATTTACAAAAGTAGCTCCCAGTGCATGAGAACACCTCCTCCATCACCTCCCAAAACAAGGAGACTTGAGTCTCGGACCCTTTGGTGCCAAACTCCTGCTGAGAATGAAATTAACTCATCACAATAAACTACCGGTTGCTCCGGAGGCTCCGAGGCGCCGGCGTCTCCACAGAGTCCAGGACCGTTCCCACGAGCGCAGGGTCCTCAGTGGGAGCCCGAGGCCCTGGAGCCGAAAACATATACAAATAATGCCGGGGCTTCTAACTCCTATTTTAAATGTCAACGCTTATATATAACTGGAAAAGCCTGTTAGTTACTCAGACAGTCTGTTCCAATGTTTTGTCCTTTGCACATTTCGTAACTGGCGGCTGCTTGTCCCAGTTTCCAGGGCAGGCCCCCTGTCTGAGCCTACTGGTTTTCCTGTGAGCAGCACTGGGAGGAGGCTAACTGGACGACAGAAGGTAGAAGGAGGAAACAGGAGGGGCAGCGTTTGAATTACAGTCTCATCAATGATTCAGTGGGAAGAAGAACACAGACTGGCGTATGCACACAGACAACAAACAGCTCGGCTGGTGGACGTGCAGCGACACACAAACACAGCAGACTTGCACTAAAATGCACACGATCACATGTGCAGACACACAAGCACACAAGGGTCAGATCATGATACATGTAGGAGAGCATGTCCACGAGCAAACAGTCACATGCTGTACATAGACTATAGAGCCACACATGGTTTTACATTCATATGGACATGCACAGCCCAACACACACATGCACAAAGCTTCTGGTGCCAACAACCATCTCCTGACTGTGCTGCACACACAATGTGACCTTCCTTTAATCCTGCATCAGCATGATTGTGTGAGAGCTCAAAACGACAGGCGTTCATCTGCGTTCAGCATGTACAGAGAAAATACTACTTTTTTTAATTGTTCTTATTTCAAATGCAATAAACCTGAAATTTGTTTTAAATACTGCAGTTGTTACTGAGGTCAGTGTGTGTAACCATAGCAAAGCTGCACAATGCAAGTGTGTCCTATGGAGGTTTGGGATAATAACATGAATCCTTCACTGGAAACAACCCGGCTCTGTTTTCTGTCACTGCTGCTTTTTGTCAGTTAATGTCTCTTTGACAAATAAATGAACATGTTCCAGAGTTAAAAATGCATTTGCTCTATTTTCCCCGAGGCTCCTCATTCTATTAAAGACAGAGAAAATCAATTCAAATAGTTCAAAAGTGGTTTAAAATAAATATGTCCCCACTTAACCCCAAATAAAAGTCCTGATTACAGATGAAAGTTTTCTGCCCTGTGCGCTCGAGGCTGATTTTGTGTTTCTGGTCGCCGCCTGTTCCTGTTTGGGGGGGGAGCAGCTCGGTCCATGATGGTCTGACTGTGCTGCACCTGGTCCTGGTTTGTAACCATTAGCCTGATGTCCAGCCAAACCAGTCACAGGCTAGTGCTTAGAGGCTTGGGCCCGGTTAGTTTGGGTTTTGGCAGAACATCCACCTCACACTTCTGTCTCCAAGACGTTGTAAAGTAAAACAGACCCGACCTTTGTGGAGAGAAGAGGGACGTGCAGTTCATCTCTGGTCTAAACAAGAGCTTCACATGTTATGTAATCAACTCCATTTAAGAACTGAGTGTTTGAGAAGTCAGCAACTTTCTGCTGTTTCTACATCGAGCTCAAGGACTTTGATTATTTAATGGGTTTTCAGCAATTACTGCCATTCTGTGCACCCACCAGCAGCATTGACCCCCTGGGGGGGAGCCACGGGGTCAGACAGTTATAGTCTCCACTTTGTGTGTGTTTGAGTGTGTAGTTGTGTGTCTGTGTCTGTGTGAGGATGTACACTCAAACCCATTTGAGACAGGAAGGTTGAGAAGTGAAGCAGGAAATGGCAATCATGCACGATCAGAGGGGAGTTGATAATTACAGGTTTGTGTCTCCATATTAAAAATATGTCTGCGCTTGAGAATGTGTGTGTGTGTGTGTGTGTGTGTGTGTGTCTGTAAAGTGCCAGATTATATCACTAGCTTCAGCTGCTCTATGAACAAACAACAAAGAAAAGGAAACCACAGAAACATGATATCTTGAGAATCGTACAGACACATAGATGCATAAATCTTTCTTTCACGCGTTATGAGCGAAACCTCAGCCGAGCTTCGAGTTTCTGGAAGTGAAGGATTGTGATGAGACAAAGAGAAATTAAGATATCGACCGAAACATAAACTCATGTGTGCACGTAACCAGAAACCAGACTCACAGCAGCCACTTGTTCTTCAGGCTGGCAGATTAGAGAAACCTTTACTGGGACGGATCCAATCTGAATTTAAGATAATTGAATACTTTATAAAAGGTCTTTTAACTGTCAAATTGAATCAAAGGCATTTAACAATTAGTTTTTAAGGAACTGGAGCAAGTGTGAAACTTACACAATAGTGTGCAAAGATTTTAAGGACCTTAGATTTCAGTAGCGATTCTTATCCATGATGCAACACCATCAGGAAGGTGTTTGATTCCTCCTGCTGCCTGACATCCAGATCCTTGCAGCCACAGTCAGATAAACTTCTCAAGCAACAGGAGGAACAAGAGGTCCTGCAGCAGATGGTCCGATGAGTCCTGATCTCAGCACCGTGGAGTCTGGGATTAGACGAAGAGGCAGGAGAAACCGACTCAGACTTAATCCACAGCAGAGTTCTGTGAAGTGCTTGAATTCAACGACCTGCCGAGCACCTTGAACACGAGAGCTGCTTTTAAAAAGACAAACGCTGCTCACACAGATCAGCCTCCCTGCTCCACCTCCTCTCGTGTCTACACAACCCTGAAATGAACACGACACAACTAACACAGCTTTTCCAGAACTCCACCGACACTTATAAATAAGGAAGCTATTCATGGATTCAGCCGGTTTACCGTTACAGTAATAAAGTCACCAAACAGGACTGTGGACTCCACAACTGCTATTTTTTTTTTTTTAAAGGAGCTGAACAACTTCACTATGCTTCACTTCACTCCCCCCCCCGCCTCACTTTTCTGACTTGAGTATTGGCAGCAGGACAGAAACCTCAGTGTTACTACAGAAGCAAAGGAAGGAATACGACAGGTACAAACTGTACAAACCGTTTTAATAGTCTGCTCCACAAGAGCAAGATTAAAGGGAACTTTCACAAAAACCCTGGTTTGGTCCCAAACCTGCAGATTTTCTAGTTTCTTAAAAACTAAAATAATATGTGAGAAAGGAGCCTGAGACCACAGTTACACCAGTTACAGGAAGTTAAGACACAATAAAAGAATTAAAGCGTTTCTTGCTTGTAGTCGTAGCCTCTGAGCCTCATTCAAACTGGTGTCAAGTGCTGGTGATGCTGGTGATGCTGGTATTGATACCGTCATGATATCACAGTGACAACAAAGTTAACAAAAAAGAACCGGTTCTTCCATTTTCTCCAAACAGAAATACTACCAACCACCAAATTGCCGATACAGCATCGGACGCGGGCCGGTCTACAAACCAGGTACCGGTAGAGAGCGTCCACGTAGGTGATGAAGACGTCCTAACGCGGTGAAGAGGAAGGTGGATGCACACACAAAGAGAAAGGACTGTGAAATCTGTCCTGAGCTCCTGTGCAGGTGACCTTCCTCTGGCCGTGTGCCTTGTATTGTATTGTTGTACGTATACAATTCAATCCTTACACTTGTGTTTTAGCTTATACTGAGAAGAGTCCATATTTAAATAATTTATGTACTTTACAATAAACTGATCCCCAACCTGAGTTTGAATAATTCATGTGTGGACGTGTGGTGACCTACAGGAAGCTCGTTGTCTGTACAGTGAACTCCTCTTTGGAGACAAATTGACTGATAATGATTTAGACGAGAGGAGGAGTGTGAAGACATGTGGACCGAGCACGAGGCGCCTCGAGCAACACTATGGAAAACGCTGGTGGTTTAATTCCCCCCCCGCCCCCCCCCCCCCCCACACACACACACACACACTTCTTCCATACCTCGCAGAAACAAGGCCATAAAAACGTGCCCACTGTCTGACCCACTTTCCATGAGAGACGTAATCTCCCCCACAAACTTCAGCCTGTTTACCAGCCCAGCAGAGAGTAAGCTGGACCAGAGAGCCGGGGGGGGGGGGGGGGGGGGGGGGAGCTGCTGCTCAATTGTGCCGACGATTACACCAACAGATCCCCGCTGAGCACCCCCCCCCCCCGATCGGACTGCACAGCGCAGGCACGTGAAGATAAAAACACTTTCCAAAACACGAACACACATCATCAGGGGATTGAAAAGTGTTTCAAACGCATGCAGCCCGTGATTCTGATTCGTTGGCTTGAATCTCAAACACGCTCACTCGACAGGGGGATGTGAACCAACCGACCGCTGGCAGAAGTGTTTCATGTGTTTCCACTGAGCAAAGACGACGTGAAATACACTTTCCACGTCGTTGCCTCGATCTAAAAGACACAATTAGTGGTTTAATTCACACACAATCAGAGGTTGCACCCATTACACCTTCAACAACATCTTTCCCAACTCAGCCCACTGTGCACTGCTGATTTAAAAAGTTGTACTCCACCATGGAAGCAGTGTGTAGCACAAACACATCTGCTGAACCTTTAAATAAAGTCCACTTCATAGACTTGTAGGAAGAACAACAGTATTTTTTGTATTTTGAATGATTTGCACGGTAGCACTCCAGATCATGCTGACCTTTAAAAGGACCTTATAACTCATAACTGATATAAAACATGTAAAAATCGATGAAATGTGTGTGTTTCTTGTTCCTGGACAGTAGCCTCCAGTGCAGGCTGAGACCGGGAGGCCTCAGTGTGTCCCCACAGACCGGGTTACTCAGGATCCAGGCAGCGCTGAGCCTCCATTAAGACATCAGAGCTCTCTCTCTCCTGTCTGACGCCGCCGGCTCCAGTTTCCTCCCAGTAACCGAGCCTCTAAACTGCACTGGTGGACACACACTCAGGGCCTGCGGGCTACACAACCAGTGCAAATGTGAAATCATAAATGGGTTCAGTTTGTGCAAACACGCCGTGTTCCCGGCACTTTACACTGAAATATAATAAAAAGGTTATTAATGTTTCCTGACAACAGGGCAGCATTGTTTACACAGGAAACTGATGAGGCTGCATCTTTACCCACGTGGCTTAGTCAGGTTGATGATTAATATTAATAAAAAAATGTCTATAAAGATGGGTTATGGTTCGGATTTTGTATTTCATGAGAAGTGTCCACATCAGCACCACTCTGTCCGTCCTGCTGAGAACTCCAGTGAGCAACTCCCAGTTCTGATCCAAACCAGTGCTGCTGGGCTGGGACAGAATAAGATTTGCCTTCTCCACTGTTCCCACTGAACCAACATTCAAAACAAAAACAACTTAAAGGTCCCGATCACTCGTCACACGGACCAGCAGAACAATGGAGCCCGGGCCCGGGGCGTCCTGGTGCAGCCGAGGAGGGAAGTCAGTGAGAAGCCAATCAGCAGCAGAACCTATCACACAACAGAGTTTTACCACCAGGGCAAAACCAGTGGGGTGGGGGGGGGGGCATTAACTGGTGATCAAGACTCACTAATGGTGAGAGTCCATGCGTTTGGTTCATTCCTTATCAGGCAATGTTCCCTTTCTCACTTAATCACACAACCCAGCCCCCACTTTGACAGTTCAGCACTCAGACTGGAAGTGATGTGAACCGATACCTGCATCTCTGCACACACACACACATGCACAAACACAAACACACACACACACATGCACACACACACTACAGGATATAGTCACTGCTGCCAGGAGCTTTATCTTTTTAGAGCCTCGGATTGTACACCCTGATAAAATAAAGACCAAGTCAAAACAGGTGCTTATGTGTGTGTCTGTGTGTGTAAGAGAGAATGTGTGTGTGTGTGTGTGTGTGTGTGTCTGTGTGTAAATGTGTTAGTACATACTTGTAAATGTGTGTGAGTGCATGTGTAAATGTGTGTAAATGTATAAATGTGTGCGCATATGTGTTTATAAATGTGTGTCTGAATGTGTGTGTACATATGTGTCTCTGTGTGTATGTGAGTGTGTACACGTGTGTCTTTGTGTGCGTGTACATGTGTGTCTGTGTGTGTCTCTCTGTGTGTGTGTGTGTGTGTACATGTGTGTCTTTGTGTGTTTGCATGTGTGTCTCTGTGTTTGTGTCGATGTGTGTGTGTGTATGTACATGTGTGTCTTTGTGTGTGTGCATGTGTGTCTCTGTGTGTGTCTCTGCTCCTGGTCCCCTCACTAAAGGACAAAGCAGGTGAATGTCCCTGCCCGGAGCCGCTCATGCGGTCCAGCCCCTGATGAGAGTCCCTCGTCCTCCTGACATGTGGGGGACAGAGGACAATAAACATGGACTCACTGAGATCCGGAGGACGTGTCTCCGGGTCCTCGGCTCTGCGGCTCCTCGGCTCCTCTCGTCCGGGTCCGTCCACAACTTGCTGCGGCTAGCGGGCTAAGCTAACGCTGCACCGGCTCCAGGACCCACACACACACACGGATCCGCCTCTTCCCTGAAGCCCGGTTCACCAGCTCCTCACAGAACTAAACCTGGGGATCGAACCCTGACGCCATTGAGGGTTCCACCGTGTTCAGCGTCCTCCTCTTCCCGGAGCGAGGGCACGACGAACGGCCGCCGCGGCAGCAGCGACTCTCCCCGGCGCTGAGTTTCCAGACACGGGCTCTCCGTGCCTCGGTGCTCCGTCCTTTGTTGTGAGCATCTCCGCGTAAACACACACAGCTGACCCGTCCCGTTCACTGGAGCTGGAGGAGGAGACTCACACGCTCAACACACTTAACACACACACACACCGCGGAGGATTCTGGGAGTTGTAGTCTGACGTGCTGCTGGTGAAACTCACATTAACCCAGTGGTTTACTCCCCAGCTGCTGGCATGTCAAAAAGAAAGAACACTAATAACACAACAGTGAATCATTGCATTTCACTTTTTACTTCACTTTTTATATCTTTTATCTATTATATATATTTTATTTAGATATGTTTATGTCTAAATAAATGTTACTTTGTATAAATATTAGAAAAAGGGAGTAAATAATAAGTAAATAGTGAGTAAATATATATTGTTTCTTTTTATTGCTTTTCTTATGTTTGTTGTATTTATTGTGTTTTATGTTTTTATGTTTCTATGTTCATTGTAACCTACTTGGGAATAAATACTTTCTGATTCTGATTCTGATTCTGATCAGTGTGATGTTTGATGTGTGTAGTATCAGTGCCATTCTGGGGACACATCCTTCAGAGACTCATAGTGTCCCAGACTAGAACGTCCTAATTCAAAGGCTCCTCTAATGACAGGAGGACAAAACACAGTTTGTTTTTAAATGTGAGCACTCAGGCAGATGTTGGACGTGTGATGCAGTGAGAAGACCAGCCCGTCTCCTGTGGGTCCACCAGGGGTCCACCAGACCAGGGGTCCACCAGGGGTCCACCAGGGGTCCACCAGGGGTCAGATGAAGGAACCTTCTCTTTCAGGTGTCAGACAGACTCAGGTCAAAGTCTGATTTGAAAGGTTTTTAAATCCTGAGCACCATCGATGATCACACGTGGATGAACGGACCTGGAGGAGCAGAGCTGAGACCTTCAGGTTCTCCTCTGCTCCACTGGCTCCACGTTGAACTGGTGTGAGATCCCAGCTCCACTCACTGTCCACTCACCATGAGCCCGTCTCTCTTCAGCCTGGGTTCGACCCGATCTTCATCGATCTCCATCTTTATCTCCACAATGCTGCAGGTGGTCTTCCTGCTCGCTCCTCAGCCAAGTCATAATCCTGATTTTGCCTTAGAGTGAACACTCAAACTACATGTAATTAACATTTCAAAATCATATTTTATTAGAAATACCATCCTCAGTGATTTGGTTTCCTCATGGATTTAACCTTATGTCATACAAGTTGTGTCTCCATGTCAGAAGTTGTTCCTTCTGCACTGTGGTCACAAATTAATATCTCTCTGGATTCGACGATGGGTCAAAGAGAGCAGGTGAAATGGAACCTTGTATGAATAAGTATAGAATATCATTTAATAAGTTTACAATAGACCTTTTATAAACCTTTATCATAAACCTGTATAAACAGTCTGTGGCACATCTGGGTCCCAGAGTGGAGACGTGAGCCAGATGTTGAGCAAACTGCTGCAGCTGTGTGGGTATGATTCATCCAGTTTCTGAGATCGTGTGCGTGCGTGTGTGTGTGTGTGTGTGTGTGTTTGTGTGTGTGTGTGTGTGTGTGTGTGTGTGTGTGTGTGTGTTTGGGTGTGTTTGTGTGTGAGTGGATATTAGTGCGAGACAACTCCCTCACTGTGAGAATAGGTGGAAAAATCAGGTGAAGCCAAGAACAGTTTAAAATGAAGTTTACTTTCCTTGTGGTAGTCACACACATGCATACACACACACACACACACACACACACACACACACACACACATGCTGCTGAGATGCATTAAAACACACACACACACTTAGGTCTGGTAATAAAAGCCTGGCCTGCTGAACACCAGCAGTGAGCACTGGGCTTCATGGGGTGAAATGTGTTTTCACCAAAGCTGCAGATTCAGAGAGAAAACTCTGCATTCAGGACTTCACCTTGAGGAATATAAGAAACCATGTGTGCCTGGCCTGCACACACACACACACACAGACACACACACAGACACACACACACCTTGCATAATCCTTGCACATATTTGAATCTGTGTTTGAGCCTCCTGTTTACGTTGCTCTGGCTACAGCACCGACACCTCTCCTGGACGTGACGGGGCTGGAAGCAGCAGACACACCTTCCTTTGACTCCTGAGCTGACGGAGCTGCAGCCGGAGAACTTCGCTCCTGATGGAGGTTTTGACGAGTGCGTCTCTTTCCAGGAGCCGATTCAAAGGCTGCACTTTTGTGTGAAGCGTCAGGAAATGATGAGAAATGGTTAAATTTGATGAGTGTGGTGTTGAGAGTGAATCATAAGTTACCGTTTTGGAAGATTCCTCGAACTGCATGAGTGAAAAATAAACAGAGCTGAGAGAGTTTTACTGTTTTCAAACTTTCAACAAAGACCATGACATCAGGGTGAATTGTTTGCCCAAATATTTAATGGAAAAGAATAGAGAAAAATATAAATATATGAAATATGAAGACTAATAGATGAGTTGCAGCTGAACGTGGATAAAAGGTTAAAAAAAACACTTTAAAACCCAAATGCAAATATATACAAATATATTTGGCAAATGATTGAAAATATTTGTACCTTTCTTCTCATTTTCACGTTTCTAATTTGTTTTATTGTCAACCGGATAATTTCCATTCTGTTGCTTTGCAGGAAAAGTAGCGTGAATTTTATTTTAATATTCCTGCAAAATACCGTTGGACATGAATGCAATAACAGTATTTACATCAGTTTATATATTTTGTTTGTTCTAATTAGTATAACAGACTTGATAGGAAAATGGTTAAAACTAAAATTAGTAAACTAAACTCAACTAAGCTAAACTGACATGCAAGATCCACACAGGACAGCACATCTAAATGATAGTATAGTCCACAGGTTCTATGTGAGTGTATATATATATATGCGAACACTAAATATCATAAGAACAATAAGACAACATTTCTAAAGCATTACATTCCAGCAGGTTGTTGGTTTTGGGACTTTGTTCTGATTCAAAGCCTGAAGGGGATTTCTCAGCTGCAGAGCAGGAAGGTGAAGTCTGCACTGATAAATATATGATCATTAAAATATTTAAATCAGCTCCAGGTCTGTATCTGAACCAGAGGTGCAGGAACGTGGTCTCTCAGCCTGTGTTTCAGATGAAAACCTTTGCTTCTGCATTCTGATTCAATCAGAGATAAACAAGTTGTGTTCCTCAGGATGAAGAAGAAGTCGATATTGAAAAGTTTTCGCTGCAGAAGAGTTTTATTCTTGAATCACTCGAGCACGATGGATTCATGACAACACAGTGCAAACGTCCCGGAGTAATCCAGTTACTGCTGCACTAGACAGGACGCTGGTCTGCTACTGGGTGTTTGGACAGAGACTGAGCTGTGACCTCAGGCCTGTTGAGCCACACCAGCTGATTAGAGACTCCTCCAGCTCCAAAGTGCTGCTGGTTCCAAACTGGGATCAAAACGTCTCGAGTTCAGAAACAGACACAAGCAGATCAGTTTGTCCCGACTCACTCAGCTTCATTCCCTTAATGTGATGGAAGTGGCCTCTGCTGCCGTCCCACCACGAGACGCCGAGGAGCTCGCGGCCTCGCACACCGAGCGTTCGATTCCCTGTTGTTGTTGTTGTTGTGCGATAAGACTGAAAACATAGCAACAGCTGGGCTGCGTTCAGAAGTCCTCCCTGCTGGGACGGGATCATGGGACAGAAACATGCTGTGCTCATCGTAGCCAAATGTTAAATAACACAACATAACACAACTGTCCCGAGTGTGTGTGTGTGTGTGGGGGGGGGAGGCCGGGGCTGTTGTAGTGCTGCCATGGGGACAGTAACCAGGCACAGGCCAGTGTTTAGCATATCACAAAGCAGCCGCATAGGGTGACTGGACCAGATGAATCAAACGTGTGTGTGTCTGTGTGTGTGTGTGTGTGTGTGTAGAAGCTGGTATTGCGAGACTGAACACATTTTTAACTGACACATTTAGTTGACACATGCTCGTGTTGTGAATGGATGTGGTGTGGACTTGGCACTGTGCTCTCCTTATGAAATACACTTTGTGCTGCAGTAACCTTTCTCTCTGTGTGTGTGTGTGTGTGTGTGTGTGTGTGTGTGTCTGTGTGTGTTTAATGTTCTATATTACGTGATCTGTACATACGCTGCAGCCCGAGCAGTAATTTGCTCCAGATGTTGTTTCAAACAGACGGAACACAAAGCAGCTCTTCACTTGGTAACAGCGTCGTTTCTCAATCACACTGAGTTGACCTCCTTCCCGACAATATTTCATAATACCAGCTTTGCTCTGCACGAATCATAACACGTATAAACACACAGGTTGATATTTGGAAAACCCTGAATAGCTCACAGGTTGTAAACAACTAGTTTGAGATGATTAACCAACTTCAGATGAAACCATATGAACCTGAAACTCAAATCTAAGAACTTACTACTTATTTGACATTTATCTTTATGTTCTATCTATCTATATATTTTACTGCTACACAACATGCTCCCTGTGTTCTCACACTGCAGGGCTGTAATCAGAATCACCAAACAACTCCTCCAGTGTGATGTAACCCATCAGGCTGAATATGAAACATTAATTTACTCAATGTTTGTTGATTGTATCCCAGTGGGAGGTGATGAAATCTGTAAATACTGTACAGTCATCAGCTTTATGCACTTTACACTCTTCTTCTTCTTCTTCTTCTTCTTCTTCTTCTTCTGTGTTGAGCAACATTTGATTTGAAGCCGTGATAATCTATCGCAATCATATTTCATGATGATTGAGACAAGTTAAATTTGTGAATGTAATCACATGATGTGTCGATGAGGCTCAATGTGAAGCAGATGAAGACGGCAGTGAATTTAAAGTCTGAACGTTGCTTCTCTTTGAACTAAACGTCCTCCACCTTGTTCCTCCTCCTCAGACCTGAAGGATCTCTCTGTACATTGTGTCCTCCTCATCTTACTCGTATATTCTGTGTGTTGCAGGAACGTAGAGGAGACTATCAGAGTCCTGGGAGACTCTGGGTGTCACTGCACGTAATTACAGAGTCATTGACTGTAATTAGGTTGTGTTGTCGTCACTAAGCTCCACAACCACTGTGATTAGGACCAGACTCTAATTTCACACTGAGCCGAGGCGACGTGTCAGAAAGGCAGTTATCTATTTTCCATCTTCTCTCCAGCGGTCTCATTACAAGGTGTTCGAGGGTCGAGTTGAAACGTTAGATTCTGAGCAGCAACACTCGCAAAGGGTCTTTGGTTTCTGATGGACACACACATCTGCACATTTAGATTTGATACAAACACCCAGAGGCAGTGTTCAGGGTGGTGGTGGTGGTGGTGGGGGGGGGGAATATGTCGTCTTGTGTAGAGTTTCTTTTGTCGTGCACGTGTTTCAGGTCTGGAGACTCCAGGTAACGCAGCCTCACTTGGTCCTGTGTCCTGATGGGAGACAAGAAGGCCAGAGGACAGAGGACAGATGGAGAACAAGACTGGAAGGTGACCTGTTGAAAACCCGCTGGCGGACATGTCTGACCTGGTCGAGCTTTGTCGTCCGACACACTTACTTTACAAATACACACAAAGACACACTCAGACTCCTGCACACGTCACAACTCTGCACACAAGGATTCTCTGGCTAATAAAGGGGTCAAGCTTGTATTTGATGAAAACTGCATCTCTGCATCTTTCTTGAGAAATTCCAAAAATTAAATAGGAATAATCCCCCTATGTTGTTATGATAAAGAAAATCGTAAAGTAAATTATCCTAGATTCACCCTCATTGGTCAAATCAGCTTCAAAGTGTAGTGGGCTGTTCCTTGATTCAACCCTTCCACCATCACACAGTAATTCTGCTCATAAGATTCACATTTTATTCTCTCTGATATCAATGAAACTATTGAAAAACTTCTGAAAAAGATAAATCCTGAACCCGCTCTCTCCACCGGCTCCTCCCTGATCCACATCTCATTCCTCCTCCAGGCTCCATCCAGTAGTTTCTGTGTAACGCTGTTAACTACCAGACAAAAACAGATGATTCATAACCTCTATTACTGTGGTGGGAATATTGTTTGATTTGAATCCCAGAGGTTAAACATGCACACGTTACTGGGGACACACCCAAACACACAAGCATGCAGACTGATGCACTGATAATAAAACCACACACATATATATATATTTATATTTATTAGATTTCACTGCTGCACACTCGGGGCCACTCGCTCTGTCACAGACACACAAAGTTCAAAAAGTCAGGTGAGGATCTCGAGAAGGCAAGGGGGGTGGGGGGGGGGGCATCACCGTCACCACAGCAACAGGCAACACAGTGATGCAAGCGCTGATGATGTCATTGAATTAATCTGTCATCTGCGGCCTCCGGGTGTTTTTGTTACCACAGGAATTGTGGGGGATTTTTTTTTTTCTTGGTTCTCTGCTCGTGAGTAAACTCACAACAACACAAAGGCAGGATTATCTCCACAAACTTTATTGTTTGAAAGTGCACGAACAGAAGGTCGAGGAAGCGTGTCCACGGTGCAGACGTGTCACAACACAGCAGCTTCACTTCGGGGGGGGGGGGGGGTGGAGGTAGTTCACTGGAGGTTTGGAGCAGACGTGGCACAACCCGGCAACATACACTCTCACAACATTAGATAAGTTTACATCAACTGAGATATTCAATTATTAACACAAAAAACTATCATGGACAAGTACTTACAGTAAACAATCCATTTTTTATATATTTGGGGATAAAAATATGTTTAAGTATAATTTATATTAAAGATTTTAATTCTTATAATGACTGTGTGGGTGTGGTTTGTTCAGAATTACACAAACCAACACACCACAGCTGGCGTTTCACATTTCCATTAAAATACTTCACAGAAATACACGGCCCCGCCCATTCAAATATATTTTATCAGGTGTTTTGATTCAGTTTAAATTAAAATGATTTGGCGTCACCTTCAGGAACCGTCATGACTTTCACCTTTATTCTGAGTCTGTGCTAAATTGGAAAATAATCAGCTCATTTGAAATATTGTTTTAAAGCAGGATCCTTGCAGTTCATGTAAACACTTAAATCAGATTTATATCTGTATTTATCGAGTATTCCAATGTCAATAGTGAAAATAAGGTTTTTCCTTCAAAATAGATATAATATTTTAGAACAAAACTAGACATGAATAGACAAAATATCCCAATTATCCAGAAACACAGTGCTCACAGTAATACCATGTAGAATATCCACATCAGAGACTGAATGTGAAGATGAGGAGTCGACTGTTTCCTCCACAGTTTATGATCCGAGAGCCGAAGAAGGAGCAGCTCTGTCCTCAAGGTTTGGCAAAAAGCAGCTGAGTCCATGAAGGAGCACGTTGGATTTCATCTGATCTGAGATGGAGGTTGTTTCCAGAGCGTGACGTCTCTTAAAATGTGCAGCAGAGCAACAACGGCAGATTCACAGCGCAGGAGAAAAACGTCAAAGAGCGGCTTACATCCACGTGTAGCATGAGATCATCACATAAACCAATCAGATGCTGTTTAGATTCATTATTTATCCCGTTAACGGACATTAACGATCCAACATGTGACATCATGGCAGCGCTTACAGAACAGCTAAACACGACACATGCTGGTATACGTGTTTAGATTCACAGCTGGATTCAAACCAGCCGACACAAAGAGATACTGAGGGAACAAGCATGCGTCCACATGGACGTCCACACAGCAGGAGATGCTCGGGTCAAACCTCCTGTGACAGAGACACTTTACATATTTGGGGACATTGGCAGAGAATCATATGAGAATTTGGCAGAATTTGGTGAAAAATTGTCCCACAGACGACATTTCACCTCCAGGCAGGTAAATCAAAGTTCGTGGGAGCATCCACTGGTGAGGCGACATGTACATGAGAATGATATTTGACTTCTTATCTGACTCTTAGCGTATGAGGCTATTTTCTGATTCTTTTAAAGAGCTCACAGGCTCAGAAATCAAAGAAGGGATAAATTATTCATCAATACTTCTTTATA
Organism: Pleuronectes platessa; assembly: GCF_947347685.1. Lineage (NCBI taxonomy): Eukaryota > Metazoa > Chordata > Actinopteri > Pleuronectiformes > Pleuronectidae > Pleuronectes > Pleuronectes platessa. The sequence continues at coordinate 25,433,979 of NC_070637.1, forward strand.
GTTTATATCTTTTCTAATCATGATTCAAAAAATGTGCTCCATGTTTGTTTGTACTAAATTAAAACAAGAAGAAATATTTAGGAGGAAACGTTCTCCTCTCAACCAAAGAATTCAAGAACTGGCCGATAACAAAATCATTTAGCAATTAAACAATATTCATTAATACGAGGTCAAAGTATTTAAAACGCAGAATTCTTCATCATTGATGACTGGAACAAAAAAAGGCTCTAAACCGACCAATCAGCAACAACAATCTAAGAACACAGGCTGGATATATTTCATATCTAAACATCACTTATAGAATTTAAAAACATAATTCTTCCCTTTTCCTCCATTGCAGGCAACACAACAACCAAAGACTGGAACTAAAGATGGACGCCTCGTCTCCACTGTCCAGAACAATGAAGCCGAACACCGGCGTCTTCGTGGTGAGGTCGATACACAAGCTTTCCGTTTGGCCCCTGACACTAACATGGAGGAGGCAGGGTTCATGCTGCACCACCAGGGGGCGGTAGAGACACTTCCTGTATCACACTGGACAAGATGCTAAACTGTCCACGGACACAACAAGTAAGAAACCAGAGGAGATGCTGCTGGAAGCCGGTTCCCATGATGCATTGCAACCACGACAAAAACAACAACAACCCCCTCCGCACCTTTTCTCATTGTAAAGCCAATAAAAACAGGCCTGAGATTCTCTTGTGCTAAGACGGTTGTTAAAAAGGTTTTCTCCATAATCTAAATATTCGTTAGACAAACAACAACAACATCCTCCTTCAGTGAATTCACCGACTCTTCTTCCTCATGGATTCCCGAGGCCTCTTTGTCCCGAGGCCTCACCGATTGTGAAAGAAAGTGAATCACAGCAGAATCTCTCGATCAGCGTTGAGACGAAGGACAAACGGAGAGAGAGAGAGACTCTGAGTCGTGTCGGGTCGTTCAGGGGGGGGGGGAAACATATCAAAACAAATATATGTGGAACGAACTGTAACAATAAATAAGATCCTTCCTCATGTTGTGCACGTGTCTCGTCAACATGCAGCGGTTTTTAAATGTCTCCCACACTGGAGCTGCTGCAGGATCAGGATCAAGTGTCCATGAGAGACAGATGACGTGTCTCCTCCTGGTCTCCATCAGTACGTCCACAGACAGGAGGAGGCCCAGGTGAGTCCTCGTGTCCCGGGGCGTCTCCCGGCAGCGTCCGTCCCCGCTCCGAGGGATGTCCTCCGGGGGGGATGAGGATGATCACGTCCTCAGCTTTAAGATGACCGTGGCCAGGACCAGGAAGAAGGTGTTCCAGCCGAGGGTGACGGCGAAGCCTCGCCACACCATCATCTGACTCAGACCCCAACCTGCCGGAGGGTCACATGGTCACATTTCAGTATCAAGGTCAAAAGAGGCTGAGAGGACGTGGGATATGTGTTTTGCAGCCGGAAAGGAAAAGAGTAGAGCAACACTCAGGACTGATAAACAGATTTGACATATATTCTACACACATTAACAAAAAAACAATCAGGCCATTGTTCTAATTTAATGTTCAACGAGGAGCATCATCATGAAAACGACAGCTCTGCAACTTTCTGATATCAATATGTCGCCTTATACATAAATTGATAGATCTCATTAAATTAAAAACCTCAAGACAAAGAAATAAAATATATTTTTACTGCAGAATCTAAAGATAAATGCAGAGCTTTTCTAAATCGCGTTCACTCCTTCCCAGTTCCAGAACCACTGGCCCAACATTATCTCAGATGTGATTGACAGATGGAGAACAGCCACAGAAAGTGAAGTAACGTCTGTTTTCCTCATTCATGAACTGAATCTGGTTATGAGCAGCGTCTTCTGTGTATTAAAATAGATCATATCTGCAAAAACCATCAATCTCTCGGTGATGTGATCCAACCAACACAGGAAATCCAGGTTTATTATTATATCATCTGTCATTTTTCTATTAGCTGCGTGGAAGCTCCTTGAGGCCACAGTGACTGTGAGGCTGGTGCACAGCAGGGATCAGATGTTGGGGCAGTGAAGTGCACGAGGATCTAATCAGTGGAACGTCCCTCGTCCACCACTGAACCTCCAAGATAAGGTTTGTGAGGCAGGAAGCGGAGCCGCCCACTTCCTGCGTTTGACACGTATCACGTAACACGGGGGGGGGGGGGGGGGGGGGACACGAAACCTCTACACCCCTGATTCCAGGAAGTTTAGTTACACAGGATCCAGGCCTGATGAATGATTCAGGCTGCAGCGTGCACCGTGACAATCTGACCGGCTGCAGGAGCTCATAGCGTTACAGGGTCGATGCGTGTTGTGTAACGTGTGTGTGTGTGTGTGTGTATACATTACCTCTGTACATTATACAGCGGAGGGCCTCAGAGGCGTAGGTCTGAGGCAGAGCAAGGCTGAGGTACCGGAGAGGATACGGGATACACTCCACGGGCCAGATGATACCTGCAGGTCAGGGCACAGGAGATGCTCTTATATAAACAAATTAAAATAAAGAGGAAGGGAAAACTTTTCATTTCATTTGAATCATCCAAACTACAGGAGGGAGGGAGGGAGATATGAACGCTCCAGTGAGATTTATTTAACTGCTGGTTCCCACTCCTCAATGAACCCGATAATTCAGCACAGATTAAATATCTGTTAAATGCTTAATAAAGATTTAATGGTTCGATCCGGTCGACGGCTCCGGTGCAGCCACTGAAGGATTGTGGGAGGTGATGGAGAACCGGACTGAGCCACTGCTGCTTCAGCAAAGATTTCTAGATCCTGAACTACAACCAAACCAGAGGATGTTGAATAACGGTCCAATAATCAGACACCTACACACACACACAACACAGACACACACACACATCGGGTCAGAGGCCTACCACTGAGGATGAGGTTGGGGTAGAACACGCCCAGTGCGGCCTGGTTGGCGCTCTGCTCGTCATCGATGGCGGCGGAGATGACGAGGCCGAAGGAGATGCCGGTGACGCCCTGCAGCACGATGAGAATTATGACCAGCACCAGGGAGCCTTCATTAGGCATCTGCAGAGAGAGAGGGAGAGGGGGGGGGGGGGGGGCGAGAGAGAAAACAGGCTCGTAAATGTCTCGAGTGTTTTCATGAAGAGAGCTGAGGTGGAACTAAAGAGAGAGAGAGGAGGGAGGGGGGGGGGGGCAGAGTTAGAACCAGGACAAACACACAGCTCTACACAAAGAAATACACAATATTACAACCTACACATACAAGTTTACTTTTCAATCTATTTTCAGTGGTTTCCTTTCTTTGAAAAACAAATTGTTCTTGGAAACCAGCTCAATTCTCCTCCAGTTCTCAGCCTTCATGTGGAACTGGTTTCAAAGTCTGAGGTTTTAATAGAACACTGGTCCCTGAGGACGTGATGTCATGTCCCAGGAACCCGAGGAGGAAACCAGCGGATTAATTAAAACGATTTCCTGCTTTTCAAAGTGAAATAAAAACAAGTCAGGAATCAAAGTGATAACTGTGTGAGCTCGGAGGGAATGTGCGGACGTGTGTGTCTGTGTGTGTGTGTGTGTGTGTGTGTGTGTTCTCTCAGTGTGTTAAGACACTATCCGTCTCCCCTGACGACGTGCAGAAATAGCACCGGGAGGTCACATGACCACTCGGTTGCCACAGCAATCAAGGTTGTTGTGGTGGCGATCCCTGGAAACGAGCAGGAAGTGATTTATGGAGTCGAGGTCGCTTTGGACTTCAGCACCTTAATTAACCCACACATGGACACACTGACACACACTGACACACACTGACACACACATTTTAACACACAGACGAGACCACACACACACACAGACACACACATGATCTCTACCCTGTCTTTGCCTGTATTGATCCCATCCAGGGTCACAAAGTGATCATGACCTCTGTGACCTCCAGAGTCTGTTTGAGATTTCCACCATAACTCTCCCGCTGCTGCTGCCACGTGCACATCTCACAGAACAATATTAATTATATCATCTCAGACAATAACAGTGTGTGTGTGACGGGTGATATGAATTATCATGACTCTAATGTTCTGGAGTTAAAGTCCTCATTTCTGCCTGATGTGATAAAAATGCAAATGAGCGACTAACAGAGCTTCAGACGCACTGACCTTTCAGAATATCTCTGATAAACAGACGCTGGTCACGATAATAATACGATTAAATACGACTCAATACACACATCTGCTTTTAATGTTGAATGCAATATTTCAATGTGTGATCCCGATATGTGTTTTATATTCATCATTTTCAGTTTTAGCTGCTTTCTGAATTCTGTACTGCTGTTGTGTCTGAGCCTTGTTAAAGGTGGTATTTAGATAAAATGTTATAATATTATTAACAGTCCAAGTAATTAATTAGTCCAAAGTAATATTAATAATAACAAAATCAGTTTTACTTTAAAAGTTATCTGACGATGTTCTCAGTAAAGAATGAGCCAGATTTCCATGTTGTGAGTAAGATAATTATTAGAGAAACAAGTAGCAAAATGAATGTATGTGTGATAATTCAATTTAAATATAAAATAAATACAATTATTGAAACAATCAGGATTGTTTCTTTCATTAAAAAAAATTCTTTACATATATGTGTTATATGGTTGTTTTATTGTTTATGTTGTATTTTCTAGTCTCCACTAACTTGTTTTTGTTCCTGAAGACACTCAGATCATAGTTTCCTCTCATGTGTGTGTGTGTGTGTGTGTGTGTGTGTGTGTGTGTGTGTGTGTGTGTCTGTGCAGGACGAACATTGAAGGCGAGCAGGATGAAGAGCAGCAGCAGGACGATCTGGACGCTGATGACAAACAGCTGAGAGAGGAGGTGAGCCAGCATGGTCTCCATGGAGCTCACACCTGGAGCAGAGACACACAAACATCACAAAGTCAAATCAAAGATCCTCTGAATAAACAAAACCACTCAAATCATTCAGTCTCTAAATGAAACAAATCATTATTCAACATTAATTCTGCCATTAAAATATCTGCATAGTCATCAATACGTTTAAAACAGTAATAATATAACAACTTGCGGCTGTGATCATGTGACTCCCTCTACTGGTGACATATCAAATTACACTTCAATTATTTATCTTGGAAGCTTCATTCTGCTGCAGTTGAAAGATTTGAATGAATCTAAGAACTTTTCTATTAAAAGTACATTAAAACTTCAGTATTTATTACTGATGTGTGAAAGACAAGCATCAATAATAACTACAATCAATCATAAAAAGGGGGAAATTAAAGTTTTGTATTAAGTTTTTGCATTTAAAGACTTATCTGTGTTTGTATAACCAGTTTTCCTAATTAAAAGCAGCAGGGAATTACAAAGAACTCAGAAAGTAGGTGAAACCATGAAGCTGCAGAAGAGTGATGATCAAACTAAGTAAACTTGGACATTTACAATTAAGGTAATTAATACAGAACAAAGTCAAACACACAATCAGTACAGTTGAATCTTAACAACATACAATCACATGAACCGATGCCAAGCATGAAGGCAGGTCAGGTTCCAATATCGAATACAAAGGGAAGCTGAGATCTTTTTATAAAACCGTTTATCTACTGAACGTGTTGAGTGTGACCTTTGACCTCTCACCTGCGACCCAGCACCTGTCCAGAAGCCCCTCCTTCCTCTCCAGGACAAAGGAGAGAGCCGTCAGACCCACAGCCAGATAGAAGGTGATACTGGACGGGGAGTGAGGAAGAGGAGGAGAGACGAGGAGCACGGGTTTATTGTCAATATGGAGTTTATTGGTATTTAAAGGGGTCGAAGCTTGAATTCAACCAGCTCACATCCCACTGACCTGAGAACAGCTCCAGGCATCACAAACGTGGTGAAGTCTGTGTTCTCGTCGCCGTAGATCGGCTCCTCGATCTGTAAGAGGACAGGAAGGAAAAATTAATTTTCTTGTTTGATTCTTAATCCTCTGGTTTGATTTTTGCTCCAGATCTTTTCTCACCTTCACCGGCAGCGACACCAGGTACGACATGCTGCCCAACTTATTGTCCACAAAGTCCTGCAGGTGGACGACAGAGAAGTGAGACACATCATAACTCCAACTGCATTTTCATCAACTTGAAATTAACACATAATATTATATAGCATTACATTGCATATAGAAATTTGACACTGTTCTACTGTTTGCATTTTTGCATATCACTTTTTACTTTACTTTTCATGTCTTTTATATATTTTTATTGTATATATATTGTTTTTCTTATTTGTGTTGTATAAGAAAAACAACAGTTCATTGTATGCACTAATAACCAGAGCAAATTCCAGGTAGGTGTAAACCTATTTGGCAATAAACACCTTTCTGATTCTGATTCTGATTCTGAAGTGGAATTAATCAAATGATGAAATTGTATTAGTTTAGGTCATATTCACAAATCACAGGTTGTTTCTATCATGATGACAATGTTAAAAACATATGAACAGTTTGTTCTTGTGTTGTTGTGAAACAGCGTCAATAGCAGAAACCAGCAAAGTGGCACTGATGTTGATATTGTAAAGATGCTGCTGCTGTTGTGTTGCATGTGTATTTCTTGTACACTATAAATATTGTGTATGTTTACAAACTATTAGAATATTTAAAGCTAATGAAACAAAAGTCAGGAAACACATTTGTACCTGAAAAGCCTCGTGAAGCTTCTTCTGCAGCATTAAGGCAATTTGTCGATCTAGAAAAAAACATAAAAAGCCAAAGTGAGCTTCTCTGAATCACAGTAGATAATTGATAATAATTGTTACTTCTATATTTCAGTTAATATACAGTTTGGTTGATCCTTTAAATTCTAATTAATAGAATATACTCACGTGTACGATAATAGACTCTTAAAGCTTAAGGTAGATTAACAGTTTGCATCTTACTTGTCAGGTCCAGCCAGACGTGCACTGATCCTCCATCGACCACCTCCCTGGAAACCTGCCGCTGCATCATCCTGTGGAGCCAAACAGTCACCATCTGATTCACATAACTTCTCATTGAATTATTAAATCATAGGATTATTTTACAGAGCTCGTATGAAACTTGTCCCTTCATGAAATCAGGTCTATTATTGTTCTGTGAAGTGTGAATGTAGTTGAACAGAATCAGGTTCAGACGTGGAGGAGCAGAAACCTGAAGAACGTCTGTCACATGATTCAGTGAAGACCTGCACAGGTGTGTGTGGGACAGACAGGAGCAGACACACACACACACACACACACACACACACACACACACACACAGTGAATCACACCCACAACAACAACTCATGCCGTTTAACCTCCTCGACTGACTCATCCTCACATGATAAACATTTTGAAACTGGTTTGAATCGAGTGTGTGTGTGTGTGTGTGTGTGCGTGTGTGTGTGTGTGTGTCTGTGTGATGACAGGAATAGCATTTGATGGAGTTGTTTGTGCTTCAATGTGGCTTTTGAATGGTTGCAGGTGATTTAACAACACAACAATCAGTTTTGTGTGAGGAGATGATTGAAAAGCAGCGATGACGGGTTAACTGAGGAAGAGGAGGAAGAGGAGGAAGAGGAGGAGGGAAACAACCCCTGTCCCACCTTCCACCAAGTTCCTATAAAATTAGTTCAGTAGTTTTTGTGTGACCCTGCTGACAGCAATAAGAAACAAGATTTATTTATGTTCCTGTGAGGAATAAAGTCGAGAATGAGAAGGATTCACAATCGTGTGTTTTCTATAAGACGCTTGACAGAAGTTGTGATGACGCAGTCAGTGTAAAGATTGATGTGTGTGTGTGTGTGTGGGGGGGGGGACTGTTTTTAATAGTTCCTAGAGTTTTATTTACATTAATATAACTATTTACGTTCATGAACTACTGTGTCCTGGCAGGACTACAGATGTTAATACACATTTACATGGAGTATATGTGCTCATTTGTTAAATTCATCACCTCTTCATTAAGTAGAGAGGATTATTATAAACTCATTGTTACATGCTTCTGACATGTGTAGACTCTACACAACATATTATCAAAGATAGATATAGAAGACAATGAGAGATTCATGGATCCAGTGTTTTCTGTCCTGGTTCTAACACTAACTGGTCACATGGTGGCTGATGTCACATGACTGGTGCGCTCACCTTTTGGTCAGGTAGCTGGTGAAGTTCTTCCCGAAGCCGATGACGCCCCAGTACTCTCCATTCTGGATCCCATCGAAGGCCTCTGTGTGAGACAAGGGCACCTGTGGAGGAAGAGCAACACTTTATATAATATATAATAATATATAATGATGCTCTCTAGGGAAATAGATTCATATCTTCTAATGTAGTTATCTCATCTCATCTCATCATTATTATACAACCCACTGTCCATCCCTTTACTGGCTATACTAGCCCCATGCACAGACTTTACCACTATATATCCTTATATATTTATATATTGTTTTTTTCTGCTGTTTATATATATATATATATATATATATATATATATATATATATATATATATATATATATATTATTGTACTATCCACTCCAGCAGCACAAGAAAACTTTCCTACTGGACACTGACACAATCACATCATTGCATTCCTGTATCTGTAAATATGTTCTCTGTATGTGATTTATGTGATTTATGTATGTTAAGTGTACAAGCTACTGGATGATCTGAATTTCCCACGGGATTAATAAAGTGTCCATTTATCTATCTATCTATCTATCTATCTAACCATCTTTCTATCTATCCATCTATCTATCTGTTTATCTATCTATCTATCTAACTAACTATATATCTATTCATCTATCTATCTGTTTATCTATCTGTTTATCTATCTATCTATCTATCTATCTATCTATCTATCTATCTATCTATCTATCTATCTATCTATCTAACTAACTATATATCTATTCATCTATCTATCTGTTTATCTATCTGTTTATCTATCTATCTATCTATCTATCTATCTATCTATCTATCTATCTATCTATCTATCTATCTATCTATCTATCTATCTGTTTATCTATCTATCTATCTATCTATCTATCTATCTATCTGTTTATCTATCTATCTATCTATCTATCTATCTATCTATCTATCTATCTATCTATCTATCTATCTATCTATCTATCTATCATCTATAAAGCAGCTTCACTCGAGCTATATAGTTTTATATAATGAACCAGGAGACGACCTTTCTTTTTTCCTAGAAAAACAGTGAAGTGAAACTTAGACTTGATCTTTGTGGTAAACTTTATAACCAGTGAATAACAGAACATGTAGCACAGACACGACCTGCTTCCTCTTCGGTCGCAGCTCGTGAACATTGAAACCTCCCTCGTGTCAGTGTGTGTCAGTGTCTCAGGAGGACGGAGACATACCTGCTGCACGCTGGTGTTGTCCAGGAAGGACAGCAGCGTGAGGCTGTAGGCCGAGGGGGACGTCTCGTTGTTCACGACGGCGACCTGGACCCCCCGCGGATCCCCCCCCACGCACAGACAGATCAGAGAGATCTGGATGACGGGCAGCACGAACTGGAAACACAACGAGCTGCAAGCACAGAGGGGACAGGGACAGTAAGAGGACCAACGTGTCCCTCGTCCGACCAGGACCTCTGCTGATAGACGTGAGGAGCGTGGACGTACCCGGGCATTCTCTTCATCCTCACCAGCGTCTTGATCATCAGGGCAACGATGTTCCTCCACTTGGGCAGCAGGTGTCGGGCTCGCACCTTCCAGTCCACTGCAGAACACACAGTGGTTCAGGTTCTCACCAAGTCCCCCATTCAAAGGCCGTCAATACCCAACATGCTGCAACCTTCTGACCTTTGACCTTCAAACTCAAGTGTCAGACTTATGTGCTATGCACCTGTTTGCCCACAGTGCCACCCTCAGGGACAGGACACAGAAATATGACTTGTGATAAACTGGGTAGAGCATTTCTGTGCATGTACCTGAATATTTGGGAACTTCCTCCTCGGCTCCGGCTCCGATGGCGAGAATCGGTCGACTCTCGTCTCGGCCGCTCTCGAAGGACTGGCTGTTCTCCAGCAGCGCCCCCTGTGGACTGGAGCCTCGTTTGGAGTCGACCTGGTCGTGAGTCTGACACAGCTGCAGGAAGGCGTGCTCCAGGGTCTGCAGCAGGAGAGCAGGAGTTTACACAAGACATAAAAGCTCCTGGTTTATTTAGAAGAGCTGCTTTAGAACAAAGAATTCATTCCCCGATCTGATGCAACATCTCTTTATTGTCCTTTGACAGAAGTGGAGAATATGCATCTGATCCATGAACCTCCCTGTCCTCACTGCCTGCACCCGTCCCTCCTGTCCACCAGGGGCTTGACCTCTACTCACTGTTGCATTGTGCTGCTTCATGACCTCGTCTGGAGGCCCCTCCGCCAGCAAGTGGCCGTTCCGCATGAGCCCGACCTGGAGAGCAGGGACAAGAGAAGAAGAGATAATGAAGAAGTGATTCATAAAACACAGTTTTGTCTTTTTTGTGCTGCCACTTTTTATGGAGAGGAAACTAAAGTGTGGGGTTAAGCATCTTGCACTTCAGAATGCAGACTGAAAGAGGCGGGGATCAAACCACCATGACCTTCTGGTCAGTGGCCGACCCTCTGTACCTCATGAACTATAAGCAAGGCACTGCTGGGACTTGAACCCATGATCTCTTGTTTACCAGACCGGTGCTTTCAACCAACAGCACCTCAACAAAATCACCTAATTGTTGGGGAAGCCAGCGTGTGTCAGTTCGAACAGAGACTTTTGACTTATGAGGATTTTAAAATATGTTTTTGGAGCCAGCTGGTTACAGAGCAGTGGAGGAACTGGTTTTCAGAACTGGTCCCTCCTTTCTCCACAGTAGGTCAAGGTTTCTCTGTGATTCAAGTCTAAGAAACAACAAGCCAGCGTGTTTTCATTCCTCTTTGAACCATCTGACGTTTTTCTGTCCTGGTGAAACAGTCAGTGGATCCACCTGATGCTCCCTCCACCCGCCTGTCACCTCCACCCTGAGTGGAGACGCCACGGAGCGACCACAGAGGTCCGACCGGCTTCAGTGGAGAATTTCAGTCTCTGTTATTCATGTAGCTGCATCAGAGAGAGGCCGAAATAACCTCTGACATTGTTTTTGAGATGAAGTGAAAGTCTGAAACTCTCCGACATGTGTCAATCAGATTAATAAAGAGAAGTGAAATTCAGCTCCTTCGATTACTAAGAAACCTGGTGGTGGTGGTGGTGGTGGTGGGGGGGGAGGGGGGGGGGGTGTCTGCCTGGAGAAGTGAAAAAGCACATTTCCAGAACATCATAGAATCTACAGGACAAACACTCCACTGTAAAGTACTGGTCTTTAAAGCCAAAGCAGATTAGTGGGGACACAGTGGTGGAACTCATGGATTTATGCAGAACCAGATATTAGTGTGAGGGCGACACGTGTGTGTTAAGTGTACTGTAACTCTACAGACCCACTAACTTTAACCCTGCTGCTCATGTGTGTGACTGTTCACCACAAACCTACTGAACTTTATTTTAAACCTTTACTTCCTCTTCGCTCTCTGTGTTTCTTCACAGCTTCTCTATTCAAGTGGAATCTGCAGGTTTCAAACTGTAAAATGTGAGTAATGAGTAAAATGTGTATGTGTGTGTGTGTGTGTGGGGGGGCTATTTTCAGCACATTTTGCTACTGTGGTGAATAATAATGGAATTAATGAAGATGAATTTGGTCTTTTTGTGGTATTTATTTAAGTTATTAAACTACAAATAGAAGCTGGCTCTGGGGACGTGGAACGTCACCTCGCTGTGGGGAAAGGAACCGGAGCTTGTGAGGGAGGTGGAGCGCTATCAGTTAGATCTGGTGGGGCTTACCTCCATGCACAGTCTCAGCTCTGGTACCGTACTCCTGGATAAGGGTTGGACTATATTCTTCTCCGGAGTTGCCGAGGGCGTGAGGCGCCGGGCGGGTGTGGGGATACTCATAAATCCCCGGCTGAGCGCCGCGGTGTTGGAGTTTACCCCGGTAGACGAGAGGGTCGCCTCCCTACGCCTAAGGGTTGTAGGGGGGAAAACTCTGACTGTTGTTTGTGCGTATGCACCAAACAGCAGCTCAGAGTACTCGGCCTTCTTGGAGACCCTGAATGGAGTCCTGTATGGGGCTCCAGTAGGGGACTCCGTAGTTCTGCTGGGTGACTTCAACGCCCACGTGGGCAACGATGGAGACACCTGGAGAGGCGTGGTGGGGAGGAACGGCCTCCCTGATCTAAACCCGAGCGGTCGTTTGTTATTGGACTTCTGTGCTAGTCATGGATTATCCATAACAAACACCATGTTCGAACATAAGGGTGCTCATAAGTGTACCTGGTACCAGAGTACCCTAGGCCGAAGATCAATGATCGATTTTGTGATCGTGTCATCTGATCTGAGGCCGCATGTTTTGGACACTCGGGTAAAGAGAGGGGCGGAACTGTCAACCGACCACCATCTGGTTGTGAGTTGGTAAGCCCAAACGAGTAGTGCGGGTGAACTGGGAACGTCTGGAGGAGGCCCCCGTCCTAGGTATTTTCAACTCACACCTCCGGTGGAGTTTTTCTGGCATTCCTGTGGAGGTTGGGGGCATTGAGCCAGAGTGGGCGGTGTTCAAAGCCTCCATTGCTGAAGCTGCGGTGGCTAGCTGTGGCCTCAGGGTCTTAGGCTCCTCAAGGGGCGGTAACCCTCGGACACCGTGGTGGACACCGGTGGTCAGGGAAGCCGTCCGATTGAAGAAGGAGGCCTTCCGGGATATGATATCCTGGAGGACTCCGGACTCGGTTGCAGGGTACCGACAGGCCCGAAGGGCTGCAGCTGCTGCCGTGTTGGAGGCTAAGCAGCGGGTGTGGGAGAAGTTCGGAGAGGCCATGGAGAAGGACTTTCGGTCGGCACCAAAGTGTTTCTGGAAGACTATCCGGCACCTCAGGAGGAGGAAACGGGGAACCATCCAAGCTGTGTACAGTAAGGATGGGACTCTGTTGACCTCAACTGAGGAGGTCGTCGGACGTTGGAAGGAACACTTTGAGGAACTCCTGAATCCGAATAACACGCCCTCTATGTTGGAGGCAGAGCTCGAGGTTGATGGTGTTTCGTCGTCAATTTCCCTGGTGGAGGTCACTGAGGTAGTCAAACATCTCCGCAGTGGAAAAGCCCCAGGGATTGATGAGATCCAGCCAGAAATGCTAAAGGCTCTGGGTGTTGAGGGGCTGTCATGGTTGACACGCCTATTCAACATCGCGTGGGAGTCGGGTACAGTGCCAAAGGAGTGGCAAACCGGGGTGGTGGTTCCCCTGTTCAAAAAGGGGGACCAGAGAGTGTGTACCAATTATCGGGGTATCACACTTCTCAGCCTCCCTGGTAAAGTCTACTCCAAGGTGCTGGAAAGGAGGGTTCGGCCGATCGTCGAACCTCAGATTGAAGAGGAACAATGCGGTTTTCGCCCCGGACGTGGAACTACGGACCAGCTCTTCACTCTCGCAAGGATCCTGGAGGGGGCCTGGGAGTATGCCCATTCGGTCCACTTGTGTTTTGTGGATCTGGAGAAGGCGTATGACCGGGTCTCCCGGGAGAAACTGTGGGAGGTGCTGCGGGAGTATGGGGTAAGGGGGTCTCTCCTCAGGGCCATCCAATCTCTGTACTCCCAAAGCGAGAGCTGTGTTCGGGTCCTCGGCAGCCAGTCAGTTTCGTTCTCAGTGGGTGCTGGTCTCCGCCAGGGCTGCGCCTTGTCACCAATCCTGTTTGTGATATACATGGACAGGATATCGAGGCGTAGTCGTGGTGGGGAGGGGTTGCAGTTCGGTGGTCTGAGGATCTCGTCACTGCTTTTTGCGGATGATGTGGTCCTCATTGGATCATCGGCTTGTGACCTTCAGCACTCACTGGATCGGCTGGCGGCCGAGTGTGAAGCGGCTGGGATGAGGATCAGCACCGCTAAATCTGAGGCCATGACTCTTAGCAGGAAACCGATGGATTGCTTACTCCGGGTAGAAAATGAGTCCTTAGCCCAAGTGAAGGAGTTCAAGTACCTCGGGGTCTTGTTCGCGAGTGAGGGTACTATGGAGCGTGAGATTGGCCGGAGAATCGGAGCAGCGGGGGCGGTATTGCGTTCGCTTTACCGCACCGTTGTAACGAAAAGAGAGCTGAGCCGCAAGGCAAAGCTCTCGATCTACCGGTCGATCTTCGTTCCTATCCTCACCTATGGTCATGAGGGCTGGGTGATGACCGAAAGGACGAGATCGGGGTACAAGCGGCCGAGATGAGTTTTCTCAGAAGGGTGGCTGGCGTCTCCCTTAGGGATAGGGTGAGAAGCTCAGTCATCCGTGAGGAACTCGGATTAGAGCCGCTGCTCCTTTACTTAGAAAGGAGTCAGCTGAGGTGGTTCGGGCATCTGGTAAGGATGCCCACAGGGCGCCTTCCTTGGGAGGTGTTTCAGGCACGTCCAGTGGGGAGGAGACCTCGGGGAAGACCCAGGACTAGGTGGAGAGATTATATCTCAACACTGGCCTGGGAACGCCTCGGGATCCCCCCGTCAGAGCTGGTCAATGTGGCCCGGGAAAGGGAAGTCTGGGGCCCCCTGCTTGAGCTGCTACCCCCGCGACCCGACCCCGGATAAGCGGATGACGATGAGTGAGTGAGTGAGTGAGAACTACAAATAGCATTTTTTTATTATTTTATTTTGTATTAATTTGTTCTTTACTTGCATTTTCCAGCTCTCTGGTCATCTGTGGTTGTTTTTAAATGAGCTGTATTAATAAACTTGACTAATAAACCAAAGGAATAAATGACAAACAGAAAGATTCGAGCTTTAGAAACTTAAAACCAGGTTGTGTGGAAGGATGAGAGCTTCTATACAAACTCTATAGGAGCTTTTCCTCATTGAGCTTTTGTTCGTCCTGTCAAAGATGATGAAGAATAAACTTCATCAAACATGTTGACACGGAGAAGATATGAATAGACTCTTTGTTTCAGAGGATGAATGCGGAGCTGTTGATTCTGTAATCCTGAATATCTGTGTGTTGATTTTCTGTGTGTGTCTGTCTCACCACGTTGGCTTGTCTGGCCTCCTCGATGTAGTGTGTGGTGATGATGACCGACACTTTCCCCGTCTTCACAATCTCCACCAGATGCTGCCAGATCCTGCACAACGGAAACAACAACAACAACAATCTAAGTACACAACGTTTGACCCGAGAGCAAATAAACGATTTCCTCAAATCTCAAATGTTCTCCAACAGCAGAGTCTGGAGCAAAACACCAACAGAGAGAAGTGAGCCTTGAAAAAAGGTTTCTGACTCTGTGGTTGATTGGGAGAAAGTAACTTGATGTTCCTGTGAGGTTAGAAAAGATGTTTAGGTGTTTAGATTTGGCCACAGACAGCTGTTTACCTTCCACAGGAGAATTCACTGACAGGTCTGTTTCTGCCCGGGTCACGATATTAGCTCTATATTTATTTAAAGGTCTGAAAATCTATCTTCAATTTAGTATCTCTGC
This sequence comes from Pleuronectes platessa, assembly GCF_947347685.1. Lineage (NCBI taxonomy): Eukaryota > Metazoa > Chordata > Actinopteri > Pleuronectiformes > Pleuronectidae > Pleuronectes > Pleuronectes platessa. Next base: position 25,449,450 of record NC_070637.1, read on the forward strand.
CCAAGAGGTCGTGTTTTCACCTGTTTGTAAGTTGGTTGTTTTGTTTTTAGCCTGTAGGTAACTTGGTGGAAGGAAGTGTTATCGGTCAGAGGGGAACAAATCCAGTTTCCTTTAATATTATCTGACTATTAAATGTTCAATGATTTACCAGGAGATAATGAATGGTTCTTGAATCTGGTGCAGCTGAACTGAATTTAAGGAACTGTTCAGCGAAACAGTACGAGTGTGTCTGTGTGTGTGTCTCTGTGTGTGTCTGTGTGTGTGTGTTGTTCAGTACATACTTGGCCCTGAGCACAGGGTCCACTCCGACCGTTGGCTCGTCCAGGATGAGCAGCTCTGGATTCTGGAGCAGAGCAGCTCCGAGCGACACTCTGCGCTTCTGACCCCCGCTGCAGCAAACACACAGGAAACAAGAGGAATCAGAACCAGACTCCTCCACCATGTTCTCAAATGTTGCGTCACTGTTAAGACACATGCCGCTCGTTCCCGAGGGAGGAGGGAGCCGAGAGTAGAGCAGACAAAACCTGAAAGACAAACCTGCCAGACAACACTGAGGGCACAACAACCTGACCTGACCCAGAGGGTCGCTCGGAGGCTCTATGAGAAATTCATCTTATTTCTATGTCTAGAAAAACATAAATTCTTTAAAAATCTATGACTCAAAAATCTGCAGCTTGATCCTACACTGTATTAAAGACAATAATCTATATCTATAATATCTGAGGTAGAAACAGATGACGAGTCAGAGTCACTCGATGTGTTTATTCATACCAGGAATACTTCACACTGTGTGTAGTTAAAAGCTTCAGCTGAGTGTGTGTGTGTGTGTGTGTGTCTGCAGCCGAACAAGAGAGGAGACGAGGAAATGAAGATCTTTAATAAAACAGATCTTCATGTTACAATTCAATAACAATAACAGGGAGACAGAAAGAGACAGCTGCAGCTCAGCATGACAGACATGTGATATAAGTATTACATGATCTGTTTTGAAAGAGACTCTTCAGGAACACAAGACTCTTTGTTATGATCGGGGATGTGACTCATACCAGGAACAAGAGATAATAGATAATAAATAATAGATAATGAACAACCACAGAATATAGATTACACAGGCGTAAAACACATTTTTAATTTGCACTGCTTGATTTATTTGCTTTTTTAATCTTCATGTGAAAATGTGATTATCCAGCTTCACGACCATCTTACATAAAGTACACAAATATCCGTCTGTAGCAAAGCAGAAGGATGTTGGACCCTCGGCTTAATGGAAATATAAAAAATAATTATACTTTTAGAATGAAATTTGGCAACACTGGCATAAACATAAAAGACTCCACAGCAGGTAGATTAAACAAAGTTGATCTTACAAATTAAAGAGCTGGTTATCTCTTCATTTGACGCTTGTTGTCTTATCAGATAAGGTCATATCGTTTTATGGGCACTGTGTTTATAACCTGATGTAGACAAAGGGATTACATGTGTCTGTGTGTGTGTGTGTGTGTGTGTTTACTTCATGCACCTCAGGTGTCAAAGTCCACAGACGTACGTGAACAAGCTGTAAAAACCATTTCACATAATTTCATAAACTGGCTCCAACTGGAAACTCAAACTCCCTGAATCTCATCTCTAATGATTGAATTCACCTGCAGTTAATCTGCTCCACGCCACAAATCAAACAGAATCATGAATCCGTGGATATGATTCACGATCACAGATATCGATGTCGTGTGGTTTTACCTGAGCTTTCGGACCAGGCTCTGTTTCTGAGGCAGGTCCAGGAAGTCGATGAGGAAGTCCATGCGCGCCCTGGTCTCCTTCGCCGTCAGGCCGTGGACTCGGCCGAAGAAGGTCAGGGTGTCGCTGATGGTGAACTCGCTGTACAACGCCAGGTCCTACACAACACAAGAGAAGGTTGTGTTGATATGTGTGTGTGTGTGTAGATTATACCCTCAATACCTCGTCCTGGTTATTTGACCCTTTTCTGTCGGTCCTCTGATATTAAATATGAAATAAACAGTAAATTAAGTTTGTATCTGTTTGAGTTGGATGTTCTTTACGCAGATCAGCTTCTTTTACTACTTTTAGCTCTTCAATAACTCAAAGGATTAATATCTAGATTAGCTACTTGTGTAATAATCCACACATACATTTCTCTGTAACCAGGATTTATTCCACACTGCTGCTGGCCTCAGACAACACAAGGTGTCACATGACTCCCTCTCAGGGTCACAGATCTGGTCCAAGGGGACGAACGTGATGCTCACTAACACTCGTGTAATCAGCCTCATCACGTTTCCACTCTGAGTGTAATGAGCCAATAGAGGCTCAGTTAAATCGAGCCCTTGAGCAAGGCACTTGTTCCCTAATCAGTGAACGTCCGGTTGATAATTGGCTTTCACCAAACACAGTTAAAAGGTTTACATGTGGAGATGAGTGAGGGAGTGGACATTCTTAGTTTTTAGTCCCCTAAATACTGAAAGTACATACATATAATACATATACACATTTACACATACTTCCAGGCAGAGCTGAGATTTCAAAGATGCTCTGTTTACCTGCGGCATGTACCCGACCTTCTTCCCCGGCACGTCGTGACCCGGGAAACCAGGAGGCCGCCCCAGCACCGTGATGTGACCCTGCGAGATTTTCAGCGTTCCCACAATGCATTTCAGCAGCGTGGTCTTCCCGCAGCCGCTGGGGCCCAAGAGACCGTAACTGCAACAGACACAGAGTCACAGAGGGTTTCAGTTAGAAACGTTCAAAAACAAAAGGACGACTGTTGAATTCTGTGTTTAATTCTTCATATGATTTGAGTGAAGAGTTGAAATACAGAGATGTGGCTGTGACCAGTGGCTGTTGCACTTTCACTCTGGCACTCAGACGGTGTCACGGCTCCCACGTGGTGGATTGAGGACGTGAAGTGAAAGAACACCAGTGAGGTGTGTCTGCACGCTCACTGGTTCAGACTGATGTAAACAGCCTCAGGTAACCAGTTTGAATGATGGGATCAAACAAGGCAGGAAGGGAGCACCGCAGACTGAGTGTTTTAAAGATAAGCTACAGTTAGACTCAGGACAAACTGTAAAGATCTGACCACCAGGAATAACATGACACAAACTGACACATCCAGAGATATGAGATATGAGATATGAAGCCCAGGATCAGATACAGTCACGTTCTCCTGTGAAGCCGGGTTCTGCTTTGACAGATTCAGAGAGCGACGTGTTATCTGAGATCTGAGATCGTGTCTCCTCGCTCCACTCACATCTGTCCCTGTGGCACCGTCAGGTTGAGGTGGCTGAGGACCTTCAGTTTGCTGTAGGACCGGCACACGTCTCGGCACCGGATGGCGAAATCCTCCGGTGCAGCGGGCGGAGGAGCCTCCAGATCCACCGTCATGTTCTCCTCCTTCTGCTGGACGAGAGGAAAACACCGGGTCAAAGGTCAGGTTGCTCAGACTCCTCTGTCAGATCTCACCATGTGGACTGAGCCACTGTTTGGTGAGATGATGGGAAATGTCTCATGGTTGGTTTTACAGTGTGGCAGGAAGGAAATGAGAGTAACACTTATATCTGACGTGTAAACCTCATAAAAACTACTTTAAATTTAACATCAATAGATAAATTAATATGTAAAGATAGGAACAAGAACATGTATCCAACCCAAATGTTCATAATATACAATATTCTCAACTGAAATATAAATCCTCAGTTAAACTTCCTCTAAATATCAAACTTTCAATCTCTGATCCTTGAACTTTGATCCTGTTCTTTTGAAAGTGTGATGTAACATAACAGATTACACAATTAAACCTTTCGCAAGACTCAGCATATATTAAATGTAGAGTAACTTCAAGGAACTTGCTTATATGAAATCAGTGGGAGTTTAAAAAGTGAAGCTGGAAGAAACTCTCAGTCTCTGTGGTTTCGATGGTTCCAGTGGCCAGAGACACCAGTTTACCTTCAACCCTGAAGTCCAGGACACAGAACCATCTCTCTCTCCTGGTCTGATCCTCCTCTCTGGATTCTGTGAGTCTCTTCAGAACCAGCAGTGAAAGTATTTGGGTCGTAGCTACAACAATCCTTTGGTATAATCTCTATAATAACAGCTTCTTTCATGGGTTTCCCCCCCGGTCTCGAACTAACTCCCTCCTTTAATCCGGAGTCTCTCATTTTCTAGCAAGGAGATTAGGGAGATTGCATAATCTGATGCAGTTGGTCGACCTCACCTTTGACACTTTAGCCTACATCTGCAGCCTCAATGCATCACCTCCATTCTACAGGAATTAGCCTGTGGTTAGTGTACAGGTTGTAGTGCCGATTCAGATCCTCAACATCTGAGATAACAAGATAAAGACTTCTTATCTGAGCTCTGACAGCCAATGTCAAGTGGACCGAGTGAGAAGCAGCGACTGAAGCCAACACTCACCCCGAGAGGAGCAGAGGACACACAGACAGACGGGAGACGTGGGACAGGATGAGGAGGACAGGCTGAGGAGCGTCTCCACACAGCGAGGAGAGGAGCAGCGTGTAAACATCAGCTGACAAAAACATCTCAGTGAACGACAAGTGGAGGAACAGGTTCTGTTCACCGCCAGGCATGTGGAGAACTCATGACCTTAGACTCACTTGCCAGATTGATGCAACTAATACATAATCAATCAATAAAGCTTCATGCATTGTGAGAATAATTAGATATTTTACTTTAAAGTTGACATTTCTGGATAAACTGACCCAATTTGAATCATAAATCTGGGCTCTGGAAACTTTAGCTTTTGAATTTTAACACCGTAAAAGGTTGATTTTGAAAACATATGCTTAATGCAGCAGTGTTTTAGTTTCAGTCTCCCCCTTCAGCCCCCCCCACACTGTCCTGCTGAGGACGTCCCAGCTCCACACAGCCTCTCTCTTCCTTCAGTCTCTGCTGAGCAGGAGGAGTTCCTACCTCGTCGCGTCCAGTTTTGCGTCCGCGTTCCAAAGTGGAGGGACGTTACCGGACGAGTCCGGACTCAGCTGCAAACCGGGACGCGCCTGCGCCACGTTCCCCGCTGAGCGCGCGCTGTCACCCGGTAGAACAGCGCCGGCCTATTTATAAGCCTTGGCAGCGGAACGTGCACGGACACACAAACACAGCTGCTGCAAGTTTCACTTCTGCCTCCTCGGCCCTGCATGAGCGTCACTGGATGTGCGCTGTGCATATCTCCTCTCCCTCCTCCTCTCCCTCCTCCTCCCTCTCCTCCTCTCTCTCCTCTCTCTCCTCCTCTCTCTCCTCCTCTCTCCAGCTGCAGCGTGCATCCTGCAGGTTTCTCCATCTTGCTGCAGCAGGGACCAGGGAGGCCATGCCGCCGCTGCTGCTGCTGCCGCTGCTGCACGGACAGATTCAGGCCCTGCACGGTTTCACGTTATATCCCCAAAGACAAAGCATCTTACCCGCTCCTGCATCTCGGTGCTGTCCGCAAGGGCGACCGTCGCATCCTCATCCAGAGCGTTAGCCTCCGCGGCCATGGCAGCAGGGAGGAGGGCGGGGGGAGAGACACTGACCGGGATGGGAGGGGGGAGAGAAAGAGAGAGAGAGAGAGAGAGAGAGAGAGAGAGAGAGAGAGAGAGAGAGAGAGAGAGAGGCACTGACAGGGATGGGAGGAGAGAGAGAAAGAGAGGGAGAGGGAGGGAGAGAGAGCGAGAGACACTGACAGGGAGGAGAGAGAGCGAGAGAGAGAGAGAGAGAGAGAGAGAGAGAGAGAGAGAGTGGCGGGGATGGGAGGAGAGAGAGAGAGAGAGATGGGGGAGCTTTTCCTTTCTGAATATTAAATATCCTCTTGTTCATAAGATGCACCATTAAGTGGATTTTCAGATTTCTCCACCTGCAGCTACAAATTATTTATTATGTTTTTGGAGCGAAGCTCTTAGAAATAAAAGAGGTTCTTCATGAAGCACTCAGTTTCATGAAGAACACTTTGAAATGCATCATGGATCATAAAAGCCTCAACTTAGCATTATGTACAATCAAAATAAAGAGATGCGTGTTGGAGACCCCCCCCCCCCCCCACACACACACACACACACCCTGTGACAGGGTGCAGTGTTATACTGGTACCAGCCGGTCATACAAGATCTATTACAGAATATTCAGTATTTCTTCCAGCTGTATTTTCAAGTGATCTTTTTCCAGTTAACTTATTAAACTGAGTCTTTCCTGTTGATATTGATGATGATGAATCATTACATGTAAAGTTTCCTGTGTATCTCAAAACATGTTTCCTCCCACGGCCGGCGTCCACACACACACACACACATACACACAAAAACTCACAAAAATAAAGACAATGAAAAAACAACAATGTGGATTGTAATAATTATGCTACTTTATTTTTCTTTCTCATTATATTTGTAGAGGTATATATGGTTTCTACTCTTTCTAGTTACATGTCAGATACCAAAACCTATACTTAAAAAAAAAAATTATGAGCCAATACAATTCATTCAGTATTTAAAACCAACAACAGATAAGCTCCGCCTCCACCAGCCACACGTCACGAGGAAGTGAACAGACTCAGGATCATTAAGGATAATTAAATATGAGCTGTAGTCAGTGATAAAAAGTTTGGACACAAATAATCCTCTGACCTTTGACCTTTATTGAACGAACTTGACGTCACATTCATCTTTCAACAACACAATGTATTCAGTGCATTGAATTAACTGTCTAAGAAAAACATTTGATCATCAATTATTTTTAATTATTTAAACAAAACGTCCGAAAAATACAGAAATAAGAATAGAATACCAGTTGTTCTCGTGACTATATGCACAATATAATAAGTTATGAGTTATGGGAAATTGAGCAGCCATGAAAAATATCAGCAGGAAAATGTTCACAGTTTAAAAGTTGGATTTTAAACGAGACGTTAACTGGAGGGAGAGCAGAGAGTGTTAAAGTACACCATCTAGTGGTGGAGTAGTGTAACAACCTATTCAAATGAGCTGTGAAGTTGTAGCTTAATGAATTTAAAATAAAAAACCTGTGTGTCTGTTTGTGCCTTTTAACGTAAGAATGATGAAATAATAATAATAAAAAAGAAAATGGTGTTATCCACAATGTCATATAGTTTCTGTGCAGTGTGAAGGCCGGGGGCTGGACTTTGTGTTTTTACATAAAAAATCTGATTTATACTCTAGAGGAAATATGGCTTCTACCTGTACATTTATACAGCAGCTGTGACTGAGACGTCCCTTGGCCTCACACAGAGATCCTGCCTCACACAGAGATCCTCTGTGCGGTGGAGTCGGCCTTCACACGGCTGTGCCACGGTTTATCTCCAGATGAACCAGTTTGGAATTCTTCCCTGACGTCTCGTGGTCACAGCTGTTCTGGTTTTCTGCTGCTTTCTCTCCACCTTTGTCTTTCTTCTCATCACTGCTCCTGTTGGGAAAGAAGGACGAAGGGTTAATCTGACTCCAGGTCAACGAGGAAGAACTCTACGTCTTCATCATCTGTGCTTTTCTTTCACTTCAATTCTCTTTGCGTCCTTCAAGGAACTCTGGAGGATTCCTTAGCTCTTTCTTTTACGTTCTTACAGTACCACTCACTTCTTCTTGAAGAGTTTCTTGAAGGAGCTCCTGAAGCCTCCTTTGTCCTGCTTCCGACTCCTCTCACTGAAGTGGGAGTGGTTGTTCTCCTCCGTCCTCCACTTTGACTCGTCGCCCCACGACTGGATCCCGGAGTCCTGATGGGATTTAAACACAACATTACATTGAGCTCCATCCGGTATCATCCATTAGGTGCGTTTGTCTCTCAGCTGATACCCACAATGCTGAGCAGCCCGTGAAGATCCCCGCTCTGCTTGTCGGCGTCCGCCCGGCTCCCCATGGGGCTGTGGCCCTTACGGGACGGCGTGGCACACCCTTTGCTGCCCTTGCTGCCCTGGCGCTCCAGCTTGGCGTGGCTGCCCAGCCCGACTCTCTGGAGGTGGTCGGACAGAGGGGCCCCGTCCAGGCCGCTCACCGTGTTGTCCATCTGCAGGCCGTTCAGGGACTGCACGGTGGAGAGGACGTACTCTGTGACTTTCACACATGTGGACGTTACGTATTCACAGGTAGCTCACCACAAAGAAAGCTCACCTTGCTCTTACGCTGGCTGGCCTGAAGGGGGCGATGCTGATGGCGGCGCATCATCACAGCCTCGTCCGGAGACACGCAGCCTCGGTTGGGCAGTTTGCCAAAACCATTGCCGTGGCTTCCGCCGTTGCCGAAGACGTCTCGGGACGTGGACACGTTCGATGCCATGGCGTGGTGCGAGGCGGCCGGGGCCTTGGGGCACTTCACGAAGGCGATGTCGATGGAGGAATCCGAGGAGGCCGAGGAGCACTGGTCGAACATGGAGACGTCGTGGAGGGACCGGCCGTCCTCTTCGTAGAGGCTCTCCATCCCCGGGGGGTCCGGAGGCAGGAGGAACTCCCCCAGAGCATCGGCCAGAGCAGAGCCGGGTTGAACCTGACGGAAGTCGGCCGCTCTGGAGGGAAGATGATGCTGACACGACATGGAGCGCTCAGTCGACTCGCTCTCCGGGATACTGCCCAGACCTGAAAGGTCAAAGGTCGGTTGATTGAGTCCCTGAAGGTGTGACTGTCCCAAAAGCAACAGAACTACAAAGGGTGTGAGTGTGTTTTTGTGTGAAGGCTTGAAGAGCTTGTCATCATTGAGGGGGTAGAATAAACAACACAAGAGTGTCCCACTCATTTGTTATTTGAACTATTTGTGTGATGGAAGATAAAAGAAAGATTTAAAGACAAATTCTAATCCTGCTTATTTTCTTACCTCCAGATAACCTGGAAAAAAAGTGTGTGTGTGTGTGTTTGTGTGTGAGAGATTATTTCACTGATATCTGAAAAACATTTATTTTCTAACATACTGATGCAAGATTTGCCAAATGCAACTCAAAGCTTTCCTGCTGCTCAAAGTATATTTTTAATCTAACAGAAACCACAACAGGAAGCTTCTGTTCTAATCGTCAACAGACCCGTGGGCTTGTGGTTCCGTGAGTCCAGGACCGGGTTGAAGAACGGGAGCTGGGACGGCCACTCCGAGTCGTAACAGTGAGAATCCGGGTCTCGATCCCACTCCTGGAACCGGTGGGACCGGATCTGCTCCAGGAGCCGCTGCTTGCTGCGCTTCACCTGGTTCGCATGTTCTCTGCTCCGGTGGAAAGATTCACAATCAAGCAGATTCAGAACGTAAAGACGAGTGGAGACCAAGTTGATGTTTGGGATTCTGCCCCCAAGTGGCCACATTCATAAGTTTCAGATGAGTCCTATAGAGCTGCAGCTGCAGGACAGATACTCACAGCATGGCGGCGCTGCTGCACGGGTACGGAGAGCCGATGTTGTTGTTTTTAATCCCACTCTCTACTGTCATCAGCAGCTGTTTCATAGTCGACCTGCAGGGGGCACAAGGCTCAAACGCTCAGGAATCGTCTGGTGTTGCCTCTGAAGCAGGCCTGTGATGAAGCTACTGTGACTCTGACCTCTTGACCTCCTGGCGGTTGTGCAGCAGGAGCTCCTGGTTGTGCTGCAGCAGGTGGTGGTACTGAGCGGTGAAGGTCCGGAACTGCTGGATGCACACCAGCAGCAGGTAGTAGTCTGGGTGCTCGGCTTCAGTCTGCCTCAGCAGCCCCTACACACACACAAACACAAACAGAGAGACACACACACACACACACACACATACAGAGACACATACACACAGAGAGACACACACACACAGATACACACACACACACGCTTAACTTATACAATAAACGGATGCAAGTTTCAGGGGATCAGTGTATATTAATCTATTCCTTTCAGAGCCTAAAATATTATTACATCATCCAAGAAGGTTATGTTTTTGTCAATTGGTTTGTTTGTTGTTTGTTTATTTGTTTATTTGTTTATTCATAAGCAAGATTATCCAAAAACAACTGAGTGGATTTCCAGGACACCTGGTGGAAAGATTCACTCTGGTTTAAAGAAGAACAAATCAAATTCTGTGCAGACCTGGATGAAGTTTTAATAGTGTGTGTGTGTGTGTGTGTGTGTGTGTGTGTGTGTGTGTGTGTGTGTGTGTGTGTGAGTGTGTGTGTTGTATCCCACCTGTAGCAGCAGCAGGTACTCTGGGATCCTCTGGACCGGCTGGAGGAGCAGAGTGTGGAGGGAGGGTTTGGATTCGTCGCCCATTATGTCGCTCTAGAAGGAGCAGCGCCAGTTCAAATAGAGTTACAATACAGCAACACAATAAAGTGATCCTGTCACATCCTGACTTGTGTCACTCTCTCTGGTTTTACCTCCAGGAGGGCAGAGGTCTTCATGGAGCTGGATGCGAGCATGGAGACGACGGACAAACAGTCTGGAAGCTCCTTCAGGTAGGACACGTAGAAATCCAAGAAGTCGCTCTGCAGAGGAGACACAGAGACGTTTGACATAGAGCATCATCCACACACGTGTTCCACCTCCTCTGTTCACTGACTGAGAAACAAACTGAAACTCAACTTTAAGCTGCTGCTCAAGTTAAAACTAAAACAATTTACTTGACATCTTTTTTATCTGTCTTTCTGTCTCCCTCTCTCTCTCTCTCTCTCTCTCTATATTTTTAAATAGCTGTTCTTAGTAATTACTGCATTTCCTCTGACTCACTAACAGTTGATCAGCGACACGTTGGCTTTAACACAATATTCTCATTAGTTCCATGTATTGTGTCGGCTTGAGGCTTGAGTCTTGAGTCTTGAATCTTGAGGCTTGAGGCTTGAGTCTTGAGTCTTGAATCTTGAGTCTTGAGTCTTGAGTCTTGAGTCTTGAGTCTTGAATCTTGAGTCTTGAATCTTGAGTCTTGAGACTTGAGTCTTGAGGCTTTCAGCAGCACTCTGACAATATCACAGTAAAACCTTTGTGACATTCAGGAAATGCTTTTTTATTTCCTCATATATTCACACTGGTCATGAATACTTTGACCCGACTTGCAGAGCTGGATAACGTTTCCTCTGTCTGTTGATAAAACCGACTGAGTTCACTTTCCTCGTGCACAGGAATTTGACATTTCATCTAATGTCCGTCATGGCTGCCAATGTGATTCTGATTCATTATAAATGGAGAATCACGAGGCCGAGCCGTCTGTGACCCGTTCACAGGAACCGTCCTGGAGCAGCACTGAGAGCTCCCGAGTTATGAATCGAGGAGGAAGCAGGATCAGGGCTCATTTTTTATAAACGCTTCTTTTCAGGTTTTGTTGAAAAATATGATATAAGACTACGTTAGAAAATGTTAAAGATGGTGGTGAAATGAAAAAAAACACCAGTAAGACTTATTCTCACTCGTGGTTGTTCCACGTTTCATGACGCGGTGTGATTCTGTGTGTACCTCTGTGCTGGTCAGCCTCATGAACACATCCCCCATGATGCCTTGCCACTGGCACTTCAGCACTCGCTCCTGCAGAGTGTGGAGCAGCTCCAGATGCTGCTGGATGAGAAACCTCAGGGAGCTGGGAAACGGACTGAAGACGAGAGAGGAAGGAGAATCATTTAACAGAATATTTAATTAACTGCAGAGATCGTTTGTAAAGATGGACGACGTGACAGTGAAGCCAAATCATGTGGATCGCCCCCTGATGGCTGGTGGCAGTATAGGTCCCAATCAAAGTATGTGTATAAGATAAGACACACAAGGATATTTATGAATTAAACATGTTCCTCCTTTATAGAAAAATCACTCAAGACACCAAATGAGGAAAAGCATGTTTTTGGAGACTTGATGTCATGGATTTTTCTCCACTTTTTCATGTAATATATCAGTTTTTCTAATTGTTTAAATACATTTATATTTACTTCCGCCCTCGCAGCCGCCTGGTGTGTGGAGGTGAACACAAACGACCCCGGCTCCATGTTCGTGATCCAAGTTTAACTCTCTGACTAATCATTGTGCCATCGTATGTGACAAACATCTGGCAGCAGCTAAATCGAGTTTACACAAATGCAATCATTTACAAATACCGTTCGACCCAGTTGTACCTTTTCATGTGTGCGTCAGGTCATCGTGACCACGTGAGCACTGATCACATTACAGAGGGTTCAACAGAGCGTCCTCTCTGTCTCACTGGTGTTTGTAACCTGCCTTCATTTGATTTGTTCATTTCCTGCTCCGCTCTCGCTGTCAGCTCTCAAATTAGATCAGCAGCCGCTCCGGGAATAAATACTGTGTGTGTGTGTGAGTGTGTGTGTGTGTGTGTGTGTGTCGGTGTGTGCGTGTGTGTGTGTGTGTTTGTGTTTCTGTGTAAAACTATTGTAGTCTGTGATATTTGTTGAGTTCCTGACTCAAAGCATTCAAGAACTTTTCTAAGTCAGATAAAGTCGTTGATGTCTGCTCCTGATTCTGTGTTTCCACGGGTCGTCCACTAACCAGAATGTCGGTGGTTTGATCCCTGTCACACTCATGTGGTGTTTGCGTGGTCTCACCGCTTGTCCTTGGGGGCGATGGGCTCCGACCCGTTGAAGGAGATGTTGGCCTTCAGCAGCAGAGACAAGTGGGAGACGTAGACTCTCTCTGACTCCAGCAGCTCCAGAGCAGCTCTCTGCCTCTTACCTGCTCACACAGGGAAACCAACAGGCTTCATCTCAAACTGCAGCAGCTTCACACATCTGTCATTTACTGTATATATATATATATATAATATATATATAAGTATAACATGTGTCTTTGATATATATCCTACTGGGTTCAGTTGGACTGGTGAGGGCATCTGGGTCGTCTCTGCTCGTCTTCCTCTCCCCCCAGGATGGACAACCTCTCTGCAGCTGCACCTCCTGCTCAAAGGCTGCAACACACACACACACACACACACACACACACACACACACAGGTGAGTATGTCTCTCTCTCACCTCCATATCCTTCAGTTTTACAGTGTAGACTTGAGACTATGTCCACACTTTACTTTAAATGTTTATTATTTACAACCAGGATATCATTATTTAATTCATGGTTTATAAAGAAATATAATATAGTCTTAAGTTAATGTTTGTCAACAACTATAAGGAGGTGTGGTGTATAAGTACACAATGAACGATAGAATAGTACCACAGTTGCATAAAACGTGTTTGTAAGTATATAATATACAGTTTGAATTGCTGACAAATACTGCATATTAAGAAACACTAATGTTAATAAAAACTTCAAATATGTGTGTTTAAAGTAAAGTGTAACACACACACACACACACTCTCTCTCTCTCTCCCACACTCACTCACTCTGTGGTGATGTGTTGCTCCTCTGGGACGACCCACCATGTGGCAGGCTGGAGAAGAAGTGTTGGAAAACGCTGAGCTCTGATTGGCCGGCCACACAGATGTGTTCCTCCCCCGGGAGCACATCTGCCTTGGAGCTCTTTCTGCTTCAGGACCAATCAGCAGAGAGGAAAGAACAGAACAAGAGGAAAACACTGATTTATACAAAGATTCATAAAAAAACTGATCTTTTTGCATCTTTGCCAAAACTGCACCTTGCTCAAGGGCATTTAAAAAGTATCACTAGACACTGGATTGATTATTGTACATCATCACATAAACAGGAAGTAAAAGTGAAAGATGCTGACTCGTACCTGTGTGGAACCGAGATGACGTCACTGCTGTTGTCCGTCTGCAGCTGTTCCATCTTCTTCTGAACCTCCCTCTGTCGGCTGGACACGTCCTTAATGTGGAACAGAGCCACATTCAGCTCCTCCTGCAAACACATCGTGACGCCATGTTTTAATTTGTCATGAAGTAAGTGAAACTCATTAGGAGGGAGGTCCGGTTCCACAGCAGCTGAGCAGAGGCATCATGGTCTTCATCACCTTGAAGGTGTTGAGTGAGTTCTTCAGGCCCATGATCTTGTCGTCCACGTCGGTCTGATGCGCCTGCAGCTTCTCCTCCAGGCCGTGGTCCCTCTGGTGCAGGTCATGCAGCTCCGTCAGAGCGGCGTGGAGCCCCTCGCGCAGCTCAGCCACCAGGCCCTGCAGCTGCATCACAAGACCAACACGTCATGTTATCATCGCAGGTTTGGGACCGTGACGCCTCAGACGAGAGGAGGAGAATTTAAACTCTTTCAAATTAATTTCCCTCATTTAATTATTCATTTCAATACCAACAAAGTCTTTGAGTCAGATTTCCCTTAAGTTCTTCAAGAATATGTTTTTATATTATTTTATTTATTTAACATTGCAACATAAAAAAATCAACATTTTAATAATCTATTCAGGGGATAATTCACAATAGTGAAAAGTTAAGTAATTATTTGTTTATTTGACTTGACCAGATACATTAAGGGTCAAATATATGTTGGAGGATTATATTTAGGACATATGAATAATTTAGACCACTTCCTGTTTTTATCTACTGTAAGAACCAGAGAATCATGTGAAGTCTTCTCGTTGATCTTATCTCATCAGCAGATGTTGTTTCTATCATTTGTACTTCTGCTTATCGACTCTTTCCTGTCTTTGCAGTGGATTAGTCTTAAAGATGTTCTACCTCAACCAACGAGTTTCTACTTTTGTCTGTTTACTTGTTTGTTTGTTTGTTTGTTTGTTTGTTAGCAGGATTCCACAGAAACTACAGGACAGATCGTCACCAGTCTTGGTTGGACGCAGGTCTGGGATCAGGGGACAGATATTTCTGGGATCAAAATAAAAGTGCAGATCTCGTGAATTTAAAAGAGACTCATCTCCTCCCTAATAATCAATAAGCGCTGCATTCTTCATCCCCCCCCCCCCCCCCCCCCCCCATCTCTGCCTTTCCAATCCTGGGTGTTCGCATTCATATGAGCTGATTGAATTTATTCTACAGGGATAAGTGAATCAGCTCATGGGAACATAACATGATTGGTTACGGCTCCCCCTATCTTCCTCCATCTCTCTTCCTCTCTCCCTCCCTCCCTCCCTCTCTCCCTCTCTCCCTCGCTGGCTCTCTCAGTCATGTGAAAGGCATCAGGCAGTCGACTGAATGGAGCGTCTGTCCAGTTCGCCTCCTCTCTGATGCTATCGGAGCTCCACCATGTTACTGTACGTCTCTGCACCTTCGGGCTGCAGCTCCACTACACTGTTAATTATTTATAGATATCAATAACAAATCATAACATCGTTATTTTATTATGTCGGATGCAGATTTAGCCAATGTAGTGGTTTCTTTTGAATGAGACAGTTCATGGGGACAAAGTGTTGTGTGGTTAATAAGAGAGACACAATTATATTAATAAGACACATTCAGAACCTGATCTGAAAACTGTCACGTTTCTCTTCTGTGTTTCTTTTTTCCTGTTACGACAGTCAGTGGGTGGAACTGGTTAAACTGGGATCAGAGTCATCGGCTCACGTTCAGTGAATCCTGCTTCAAAACTCACGCAGAGATCCTGAAGCATTCGTTCTGCGTTAGTCTCACGTCCTGCTGTGACCACACGTCATGAGACCCATGAGACATGGAACTCGTCCTCATGAGACATGTTTCACACAAAAAGCACAAAGATGAGAGGAGGAGCTTCGATGCTACATGTTCTCTTCTATCCTCTCAACTGCTTCCCTTATGGGATGAAACTATTTGGTTTTGGATTTATTCTTTTATTTTTATCGGCTTTATCATGATTTCACATAATTCTAGTTCTTGCAGTTATTTTTATTGGGTGGTCATGAGTTTCTATGACTGTGTTTTTATTTTTATGAATGCTTTTGTTATTTCTATGTGTTTTTACTTGTGGATTGAATTATTATTATTATTATTACAGATGTAAAAACGCCTGAGGTGCAGTCGGTCTGATCTTTAAAGCTGGTCACATGACCTGACCTTTGACCTATCTGTGACCTCTGACCCTGACTGCTGCAGGGTTTGACTGACAGGAGACGTGTTGGATTAAGTATTAACAGTAAAAACAAAAAGTCATGCTGGTGAAGTGATGGTCACCTGAGCGATCTCCAGGTTCGGCTCCTCCACGGTCTCGTGTTTATCTACAAAAGACAAAAAGACCTCAGTTAGAACACAGTGCAATATAATGTTTGGCACTTTATTGATCCTTCTCTATTCGTACTGTAATAAAATGTGTATATTATGTACTTCATATTTAATTTTAGTTATATTTCATTGCCTATTTTTTTCTATTTTCTACCTTCAATGGCTCTTTAGTATCTCATCTCACAAGGTATTAATCAAATCTCATCAGCCGCAGTATATATATATATATATATTAAAATACACTCACACCATCAGTACACAGTACAGCCTTGTTATTAAATCTTATCTTTTTGGATTCGCTGTTGTTCATGTTTTTTTATCAGGGCAGATTAATAAGTGTGTGGTGGCTGGCGTGTGTCTGAGATAAACACATTTGCAGCCGAGCTCATGACAAATATTTTATGCCACAGAAGTCGGGGGGGGGGGGGGGGGGGGGGGGGGGGTGCAGTCATGTGGAAGTGCTACACGCTTCTTCTTCTTCTTCTCAGAAACACTTTGTGCAGCATCAGAAAAACACCCTGCAACCACACGCACCATCTCCTCGGCTCGTTCACCAGTTCTCCTGTGGCTCTGTGGTGACTCGAGGTCCATGAGGGACCTGTTCCCTGTAGACAGCCGCTCGGGGGGGCGTCGCCTGACGGACTCATGGATCCTCTGTAGCTGCAGGAGCGTGTTGCTGCTCAAGTTTATCAAATGGTCGGAGTGTTGGAGGAAATACTAGATTTACGATGTGTGTGTCCTCACAGTTAACTGGTTGTATTAAAGCACAAAGTTGCTGGTTACTGTGGAAATGTCTCTGGGAAGCCACGGTCAAGGTTGACGAGGGTCCCTCTCCACAGACTTCATATGAAAAGGGGTCCTCGGAAATATGTGGCCACTCAACATATATTATCATGCATAATTAACGAGGCACGCTAGAAAACAATGTGCCACGTCTGTGCTGCGCAACCTTTCCAAACTGTGAGAGAGCAAAGGGAGGAACACACAAAGAAGTCTTTCTTCCGTCTGCAGGACACAAATCTCCTCTGACGACTTTGGGTTGTGCTGCTGGTCTCAGTTGTTTCAGGCCCGAGAGCCGAGGAGCCAGAGAGACGTCAGACCTTCAGACAAAGAGGGAAACCAGAGGCAGGAGACTGAGGACGACTCCAGCGGCGTATTGATCAGGGATATGTTCTCTGCTAGGAGATGCCAACAATTTTATACCATAAAACAACAGCTTCATTAAATATAGTCTGATGTTCCACCGATTTCTAACCTGGAGAAAGTTTCCTCCTCTCTGAGCGTCTGTTCTCTGTGACTCTGGAGAGTGGGTTCCATCTCCTGTGAGAAGAACTGACTGAGAGTCTCAGCTTCAACTGTCACAGTCAGCTCCAGATGATTGTGAAGCTGAACTGAGATCAGTTAAAAACACTCTGACGTTATTAAAAACCAGCACCTCTTCTGGTTCAGGAAGCGGAGGATCATGGGTAATATCCACCACCCATGATAGTCTCCACCGGAAAACCACTTACACAACACACAGCGCAAAATAATGAACCCTTCACCTGTGACTGCAGGGGGCGCTGCTGCTCAGTACAAGTTACCTAGTGTTGCTTTAAAACATTTTCTCACTTCAGAGACATTTTCTCTTTTCAGAGCCAGAAAACCACAGATTTAATTTAGTGGAGCTGGTTCCAGGCTCTGATTCACTCATTGACTCACAGCCACTGTTCATGAGTGTGTGAGTCAAAATGTCTGATGGAAAAAAGGTCAGTTTGTCCATAACTCTCAAATATAAGTATGATAATCAGCCACGTTATTTCAGAATCAGTCAGACTCAATTTTCTGATGCACGTCTTTCTCCTGCTCCTCCGGCTCCATCGCTGAGAATGGAACGATCCAGATGTGTGATGATAACTGGTCCTGTGAGCCGGTGACTCGTGTTGTGCTTGAAGGAGAAGTTCAAACATCTCAACAGGATGAACTCATGAGGAGGACACGACACTATGGCAGCGTGACTATGACCTAATCAAATTATATTTTCAGATCAGATTTAGAAATAAGGAAATACTCGTGATTGTAGCCGAGGACCAGTGCCTTATCATCAATCTACAGAGTTTGATCTTTTCAGAAGAATTGAACAGAGTCATGTTGGATGAGGTGACGGCTCCAGTGCAGCGTCACCTGATGTTCCCTGATGCGCCTCCTCGATAATACTCGACTAGTCATACTGGGACGAATCCCAGTGGGCCCCAGCAGCAGTGGATGGTAAAAGAAAAATCCATAAAGGTTTTACCAGCATTGAGAGTGACGGTGTGACTCACAACCAATCAGCAAATTAATCAATTAACGGAAGAGACAAATGAATTAGCTTCGACTTTGATGAACAGTTCCAGAAAAACACACAGAACTGCTCAAAAGTTGTGTGGCACCTGTTTTACCTTCTGACACACCCTCCAGCATTTCTTCTGTTTTTCCATTTTCCATGTTTAAGTCCTCTCTGGTCCAATCCCGTTCCCTGCTGTCCATGTCTGACGTCCTCGTCCCGCTGAGGAAGACTCCGGCCTGCTCCTCCTCCTCCTTCTCCGCCTGCCGTCCCCTCCTCTGAACAAACCCTGTCCTCTGCTGGGATCACTGGCTTCTCTCCTCTGAAGCATGTGAGTCCTATGATTTCCTCTCTGCACAAACAGAGCCTTGTCTTCACAGAGTTGAGGGACACAGGAGGAAGATCAGGGGAGGGGGGGGGGGGGGGGCGTTCATCCATCATGCAGTCACATACTGTTGCTAACTCATTAGATGGAAGGAGGCGTGACTGGCGGTTGATGAAGTGATGGACACAGCAGCTCTGATCAGGGGGAAATGGATTCAATGCTCCTGTTGACTTTGTGTTGCTGAGCAGGTATCTGTGCTTCTTACTGGAGCTTCCATTCAACAGGTCAGGAGTGTGAGTCTCTTCACTGCAGGAACACACACACTGTGATCCCCTGTGTGTGTCCTTCTCTCCTATGACGCCTCTTCAAGTGGACGTCAGAGGTCAAAGGGTCAGCAGCTCAAACAGCCTCTGGCCATGGGATTCCCCAGAAGAAGAACATTTACTCACAACTCCAACAACACAACCAACGCTAGAGGACTTTTAAGAACATTTAATTCTTATTTGTGAAGTCAGACGTCAGATAAACATTCTGTCCGTCTGCTCCTCCTGTGTCTCCGTCTCTTTGTGTCCTCGGTCCAAACCCCTGAAGACAAACAGCTTCATGTCACTCTGTGGTTACATGTGAGTGTCCATGAGGACAATGAACTGTCCCGTTCGTCTCTGCATAAAAGAAAAACATCATTGTCCTTCTGTCTCTGTAGTTTTTTACTGTCCCTGTCCAGAGCCTTGAATCTACCAAAGACAAACTCTTGACACCGCTGAAGCCAACTGTCACTTTTAAATACAATAACTTTAATTAATATTGCTTAAATTCTTTTTGATAGTTTTAGTGGTATTTTTACTTTTGCAGTAAAATTTGAATAACTAATTCATCTTCAGCAGCTCATGAATAACATTAAAATCTGTGTTTTACCATTAATATTGATTATTATCTTAATAATGTATTAATAGGGAAACATTGTATATAGTATATTTTTTTTTTATAATTTTGTTTTATCTTTTTTTTCTAGCAACAGTACAACAACAGTTCAGTTTTTTGTGGAACATGATATATAATTATATATACCAGTTCCACAAAAAATAAGTTAAGGCGGAATGTTACGGATAACGCAACAGGAAGTCGCCAATCCGTGACGTTACACGTTCGATCATATCAACTTTAAATGACGTCATCTCAACAACGTGGAGATTCGAACTAGAAGGCGTTCGATTACACGTCATCAAAACACAAGGTTGCCGCATCTGTGTGATGTCACAGTAGGAGGAGGAGGGAGCAGGGTGACGTAGGAAGAGAGAGAGAAATTTAAAGATATTGAGAAACTAAATGTGTTTGTGTGTGTGTGTGTTTTTTTTGTTGTGTCACGAGGTGCAGACTTTATTATTCATATTGAATATTGACAGAATTATTTTGTATTCATATTGATTATTGACTTTTTAATTATTATTTATCAATGTTGATTATTATTAATATTACCTTGTCTGAACCAGTGGTTTAATCCAGGATGTATTTCCGGTATGGTATGACGTCAGTGGGCAGGTAGTGCGCTCAGCTGAGTGGAGGGAGGGGCTAGCATTTAGCATTTAGCTGTTGTTAGCTCCGGGTGCAGAGTGTATGTGTGAGGTCCCTGTAGATCTCAGGGATTCGAACCCTCAGTGCAACATGTCTCGGTTCAGCTCGGACGTGGAGGACGAGCCGGACACACCGCTGCTCCACCGGGGACACGAGGACAAAGTGCACAGAGGTAAGAACCGCTAGCTCTGGTGCTAACCCTCCTATGTAGCATGTAGCATGTAGCTTCGTAAACATATGTTTCAAACCTGCGCTGTTTCTAAAGTCTCATCGAGAAGAACTAGTTCGAACTCCAGCAGCTGTGGGTTGACACAGAGAGACGTGCATGACAACAACAACAACAACAAAACAACACGAGCACTGACTGACACTCTGTTTATCTACAACAACAATGAACACAGGGCGGTTCAATGTAAAACAAAAAATCACAACTCATCCAGTGAGTTAAGAGTAACACAACTGTTTGTGTTGCAAGGCTAACAAACTCACATTGAAACACAACTTTTTATATTAATGGTTAAACAAAACCTTTAGTGGTTGTTGCATTATGACTTCAAACAAAAGTCCATCGTGGTGGTAAAAGTTTGAAAAAGTTTAGGGTGAATTCTGTTTTGAGGAAGCACACTTATCACAATTTAAAAAGTGAAGTAAAAGTTGCAACGTCATACTTTCAATCATATGCATGCATTCAGAATTTTCTGCAAATAGAATCACTGAACTATTACAAGTAAACGTGCTTATCGTGCAGATTGAGCAAATGTTGTGTTGTTTAATCATAATTATATGTGTGTTTATAAACAAGTGGTGCTCAGTGGTGTTGTTGTTCAAGGTGGAGATAAATTTGAACTATTATAGAATATGTTTTTTGTTTAAAAACCGAATCTCAAAATGTGTAGGTGTATGCAGTGGAGTGAATTTCCATCGTGAATGTAACAGAGTAGAGCATAAAGGATTTTCTAAAAGTAGAGTTAAATGCTTACTCAAGAAAGTACTTAAACACAGTACAAGTACTTTAACAAATAACACAAATTATACCATAAATCAATAGATGATTAATTTACAAAAAGCTCTTAAACGGTTCGTTGTCCTGTTTCCAAAGGAAGATGTAAAAAAAAGTATTATTGGCTCCGTCCACGTTCATCCTGTTTTACATCCTCCAGTCACGAGTTGAGGGACATCCAGCAGGAACAGGACAGAGCTGTGAGAGACACTCATTATCTTTTATGAGTTTCAACTTTTTATTTGTCATATGCACGTTAAACTGGTCGGCTCAGCAGAGCCAGAGGTGAAAAGACAGAGGGAGAACTGTGCTTCAGCACTTTATCATGAGCAATAAGCATCAGCAGTGGGAACTTTACATCACGACTTATCATCAGGTAGTTCCACACTATGTTTAATCCACCATCCTTCTCAGGCACTAAATTATACTTAAGAAAATAGTCTGGAGAAGACCTGACATATACCCGAGTGAAGAACTGAAATCACAAAAAGAAATGATTCAAAACCAGAAGCAGCGGATTTTGGCGTTTTGCTGCTTGAATAATGAACAAATCGTTTATTTCCTAAAGCTTTTGATGTTGAATATTAACCATGTTTCCTTTTATCCAATTCAAAAACTCAGCACGGATCGAATTAATACTTGCACAGTATTATCAAACATGTTATCTCATCACTGCAGCTCCCGTGTGCTGCTCCTCCCGCTATGGCCTGGCCCTGCTCTCCTCTTACGGCTTCTTCGTGGTCTATTCTCTGAGGGTGAACCTCAGCGTGGCCATGGTGGACATGCTGAACATCACCCACCAGGCCGACGCCAACCACAGCGGCACAGTGTGTCCGGCTCATGCAAACCCTGCACGGCCCCAACACAACCACACGGTGAGTCACAACATGTGATTCTATTAAGATGATTCACTGTTCCCTCAGAGCTGCTGGGGTTTAATCCCAGTTTAGAGAATTTCCTTCATACGTGTAGAAGCAACGACGATGGTGGAAACTGAGCAGCGTCATCGATGAAGGGCTTTAAAACGACCTTTGGAAAACGATGAGTCACACTGCGACCACGTGTAACCAAAGCACGTCAGAGTTTTAATGAATCAAGAGGCCGGAGGTGACGTCATATTCAGAAGTTTGTCAGTTTCAGAAAAAATGATCCAGGGGACAATAACATTCTGGTTTGTTCACTGTGTCTGTGTCTGAGGATTTAAGGGCTTTAAAAAGAAGATAGTCACACACATGAATAAACTTCCTGCCCTTTATGTCTTTATGATGCCACAATATTCACCCGTGCTTCATCGTTGTCCCCCCCCCCCCCCGACAGGCCAGTGTGTACGACTGGGACTCGGAGACGCAGGGCTGGATCCTGGGCTCCTTCTTCTACGGCTACATCCTGACTCAGATCCCCGGCGGCTATCTGGCCGGCCGCTACGGACCCAAGTGGCTGATGGGCTTCGGGATCCTGGGAACTGTGGCTTTCACACTGCTCACCCCCGTGGCTGCCGACTTGGGTGCAAGCTACCTCATTGCTGTCAGGGTGCTGGAGGGGATCGGAGAGGTAGGAGAAGAGGAAATGACTCCTGCTCATCTGTTGTTTGTACCATCCAATCAAAACAAGCTGTACTGTCGCTGTATGTGAAATGAGCTTTATTTAATTAAATTATCAGCATTAAACTTGTCTGTCTGAGCTCCCACAGCCAGACCCATGAATCCAGAGATAGTCTGTCTACACCTATGATCAGATGATTGGTTGTACGTGTGTCCTCCTCCTTCATGTCCTCCTTTGTCTTCAGGGAGTCACGTTTCCAGCGATGTACACCATGTGGGCGGCCTGGGCCCCCCCGCTGGAGAGGAGCCGGCTGCTCACCATCTCCTACATCGGTAAGACCAAGCAGACCGGGGGAGAACAATGGTGATAGTTAAAAATGTTCATATGCATAGAAAACTGTAGCTTTTTGATCTCCTACAACACATTACAAAACTTTTACCTCTCTCTCTCTCTGTGCATGTTGACTGGTCTCTCTCTCTCTCTCTCTCTGTGTGTATGGACTGGTCTCTCTCTGTGTGTGTGTGTGTGTATGGACTGGTCTCTCTCTCTGTGTGGACTGGTCTCGTCTCTCTCTCTGTGTGGATGTGTGGACTGGTCTCTCTCACTCTGTGTATTCATCACTTATCAGTTTCACTCTGTGATTCACAGCTGTTTGTGTTCTCTCCTCCATCCCCAGGAGCCCAGCTGGGGACGGTGATATCTCTTCCTCTGTCTGGTGAAATCTGCTTCTACCTCGACTGGACCTACGTCTTCTACGTGTTTGGTAAGTTCTGCCAGGGAAGGGGGGGGGGGGGGGAAGAGGAGGAGAAATCCACCATGGCCGCATAAACCAAATGCAGATGTTTTGTAAGGTCTCGTAGGAGCAGTGGTGGACTAACTGTCCCTCAATCCGATAAGGTCTGATTTAAAGTGTAGAGCGTTGCCTTTCAGCCACTTAGCACATGGCCCAGAAACATTTAGTTGTATGCCAAGTTTTTACAAAATGATAGATTTAAAGTAATGAGAACTTCACACCTTAAAACACCATTTTATTTGAATGAAAAGTTTCCAAATTGTGTTTTTAACCGTTCTAATTGTAAATACACATTTTTGCACATCTCTTTGCTTTTGTCCTCTATCTCTCGTCCTTCCTCTAAAGACAACCTGTCACATTTCAGATGAGCGGTTTCAGCGTCTGGTCCTTTGTTCCTCTTCCCTCTGTGGAAACAATGATTTAGCAAAGAAATGTGCTGACAGATGGATTCTCTGAAGGAGTCTGGTTTACTTGGCTGAACTGATTCAACCCCCACTACACCTCAAGCCACTCAACACATGACACACGAGACACATTTGCAGATTGAGCCTTTTTTTACTTACTATACCATGTTTTTTGTATTAAAGCTAAATATAAATAAATGTAGTACAGAACATTGTAGTAGTGTAAATTAATCATGAAGACTTTTACCATCATTATACCATAAATAACAATCATTAATATAGAAAAAGCTTTTCTGAAACCGTTCATGTTTCCAGAGGGAAATGGAAAGAAAGTCTTTTAATGGCAGCGTCCTCATTCATCCTGTTCTTCATCCTCCAGTCACGAGTTGAGTTTATCTCCTCTGTGGGTTTCACGAGATTAGAAATAATAAGTTGCTTGGTTCAGGAAACAGAAATCCTGGGTCCTTCATGTGATGGAGGATTTAATCATCGATCTTCACATGTGGTTTAAGAAGTCTTGTGTTCCTCCAGGTGCTAATGGTCTGCTGTGGTTCATCTTGTGGGCGTTTCTGGTCTTCGACAGTCCCAACACTCACCCACGGATCTCAGAGCGGGAGAGACTCTACATCACCAACTCACTCAAGAACGAGGTATCACCACAAACCAGACATTTTAAAGACTGAGAACCGGGTGCAGGTCCAGTTTCTGTCCGAACGCGTGTGAGCCAGAGACTAGAGGAACTGAGCTCGACAGGAATTCAGATTCAGTCTCTTATAGAGAAGAAGTTAATTCAACTTAATCCGTGATCCAGAAAATCATTTAAAAGTTTTTGGTCAGGTATTCAAACACTGTTTTTCATAAAGAGTCCTGATTGGAACTAAAGATGTTCCAGTGCAGTTTATTTAATTAGATTATTATTACACAAGAGACGAATTAGATTTGTGATTATTTGTGTGTTTTTAGCTGCTGTTGTGTAATTGTAGATTATATCTCAGATGAACTTCCGTCTGTGGCAGAGACAGTAGCTGCAGTGTTTGATGCTTTCAGGCGTTTCCGCTCCAGCAGATCTCCGATAATAATGTTACATAAAGTTATTCTCTTATTAATCTTCCTCAGCTGTTCGGTCATGACACCTATAAAGGATCTGTTTCCTTTAGACTTTCAGCTGCTTTCAATCATCTACATGTTCACACTGATGCTGGATTCAAAATGTTAGATAAATGATGGAAGTTATGTTGTTTATTAGTGTATCACTATACTTTACTATAAACTGTGAATATGACTCTAGACACTGATAAAGATGGATTATTATTTAGTATTTTTCTGTCCAGCAGGGGGAGGAAAAGTTAACAAAATATAAAACCACCAGGAGAAGCAGCAGATTATAGAACAAACACTTTTCTCTTCTATGAGGCTTGTTTTCATAAATTCAGTCAAACAAAGTAAAACTTCACTACTTATATTAATATATCTACGCATTAGTTCTTGCAGAATTGTGTGTTTTCAAGTGAGAACTTCCTGATCCAGCTGGTCCCTGTGTTCCTCTTCCCTTGTGATCCAGCTGTCCACATCTGCAGGCTACATCCCCTGGAGAGCCATCGTGACCTCCAGGCCGCTGTGGGCCATCGTCGTGGCTCACTTCTCCTACAACTGGACCTTCTACACCCTCCTCACCCTGCTGCCCACCTACATGAACGACATCCTGGGATTCAGCATTCAGCAGGTGGCGTCAGCATCACACACAAACGCATGTAAAGAAAGTGAACACAATGTGATCACAGCTTCTGTTCTACTGTTATTTTTTAATTAAAGAATTTATCTAAATCAGAGTGATGTGAAGTCCTGGTGTGAAAGTTCATCTTCTGTCCTTTGTCTGAAACTGTGCCAAGTAGTAGACAAGGAAAATGAGTGGATCAAATAAAAATAAATGATGGTTTCTACTTGCTGATGAAATGTGTTAATAAATAAATGAACACACAATGTGTTGTCTCCCGTCCACCACAGAATGGTTTCCTCTCCGCTCTGCCCTACCTGGGCTGTGCTGTGTTCGCGGTGCTGAGCGGGCAGATTGCAGACTACCTGAGGGAAACCTGCCGGACGCCCACGGTCACCGTCAGGAAGGTGTTCTCCCTCATCGGTAAGAAACACCAACACCCCGGCTGAACCCTGGATTCTGTTGCTCTGACTCGAGAGAAGAGAAGCTCACAGTGGTTCCTCTGCAGGTATGATCGGGCCGGCCGTGTTCCTGGTGGCTGCGGGTTACACCGGCTGTGACTACGTCCTGGCGATCACCTTCCTCACCATCTCCTCCGCCCTGGGTGGAGTGTCGGCCTCTGGATTCAACATCAACCACCTGGACATCGCCCCCTCGTGAGAAACTCCTTCACTGAAACAACCTCTGGGAATATTATTTCAGAAATATAGAAATATGAAAAGATTTGTCTTGCGAATGATTTTTTTTTTAGACTGTACGATCTTTATATGAATAATCTCAGCGTTATTAAAAGCAGATCTGTGTAGGACTACTTTCTAAAAGACATTAAGTACACATGACATTTATTGTGTTAAAGCTTATTTAACAACATAATCTTTGTTATTATCATGACAATAAATGCTTCTGTTAGTTTCGCAGGTGAATTAATCCCATTTAATAATCTGTGTGTTCATCTCCACAGGTATGCTGGGATTCTGCTGGGAATCACAAACACCTTTGCCACCATCCCTGGCATGGTGGGACCAGTCATAGCAAGAGCCCTCACCACTAATGTAGGAATCACACGTAAACTCACAACCTGTCTGGAAACGTCACTGTTTCAAAGCTTATTGATAAATCATCTGAACATGGTGATGAATTAATGAAAAGTTAATTTGGTAAATAAAAAAGTTTAGGCTAAATGTCCTCATTTGGAAAAACAGGACAACGTCAATAATCTGAAATGTCATTTAAATTCTGTTTCTCCAGAAAAACACCTTTGATCATTGTTTGACTTTTTGGACTCAACGTGAAAGTGACTCAGTTTCTATCCCCAGTTGCACCAGTTACACCAGTTACTCACCGTTCTAACCAGTTCTGTGCTGCCTCTCCTGCAGAACACCATAGAAGAATGGCAGACGGTCTTCTACATCGCTGCCTCCATCAACCTGGTCGGAGCCTTGTTCTACGCCGCGTTCGGCCGAGGGACGGTGCAGCCCTGGGCCGTCCACACGTCCCTGTCCCATCACGGGGACTGAGGCGGAGGACGAGCACCGGACTTGGACGTGTGACGATGGACAAATCACAATCGTGGGTTTAGTAAACAGGTAGTAGGGCGGCGCTGCTAATTCGCAAAGCTCAGTAACAGTGAGGAGCAGCCTTGATTGTTTTTCTGTGAACTGGGTCGTGACCAAGCTGCAGTGACAGAAGCAGATTTGCACTTTTAGTTCAGGAGAAATGTTTTAGAAGACGAAATAACAAATTGAGCCGAGTCAAAGAAACACTGTTCATCTCCGAGGCGTCTCAGCATGAGGGTCAGCTCTGGTATTAACTAGTTAGATAAGATAATCCTTTCAGTTTAGATAGTTCAAGCTTGATGAACATATCGTGAAACACAAACGATCCCACTTCCTTTACTTTGTGGTTTTCAGGGTTCCCAGTTAAAACCAAATTATTCCTCTCAGTTGTTATTTCTGCCTCCGGAGCAGATCTCTCTGCTCGAGCTCTTTTACCCGTCTTGAGTTTTATTGCCCGAGTGAAAGTCCACACTCTTCAGAAAGACGTTGTCTCACACTTTTGTGTGTACAGTTTGGGATAACACAAAAGCTGCTACACTACAACCCTTAAGGAAGTGCCAGTAATGCCTCGTTCACACTGCAGGATTCTCTACTCGCCACCACAAGCCCCAGACAGAAGCCAAACGCTGGTTCTTCACTTGTGAACTCTTTGAAGAGTCTTAGCAGCTCGAGAGTCGTGCCAACACGTTACCAGATGAACACGTGACGACTGCAGCCAATGACTCACAAAGTCTGAACTTTGTTTAAATGTTAAAACGGTTAAAAATGTTTGCTTTAGAATAACAAACGTGTCATCACCAGCCAGGTGGATCCGGTCTTTTTGTTTTAGATGAAGGCTGCACAGCACAAACACCTTCTGGGGAAAATGCCTTAAAGTGACACCTCATTATATTATTTCAAAGCTTTTTGTCTTTAACGAGCCTCTTTGTATATTACTTAAATACACTTTGAAGTAATATACGAAGGCAACTGGACTCGAGATTCTTCAAGATGTTTTTCCCCCTCAGTCTTTTTTTTTAACCATTTCTTTGTATTTACTTGCTCAGACGGGGCAGTAAAAGGATTTTATGTGTACACCAGTGTGTGTTGTCTTCTCAGGTTTGTCCCCTGGGAACCTCTTTAGTAGCAGCCATGAGTTAAAGCCCCTGGAAAGGGCCGGTCATGACTTTCCAGTCTGTAACACTAAGACGATGTTAAGCTGCAGGTGTAACCAAAGGGAAAGAAAGAGGTTTGGGCCAATTCTCAGGTATCGTGAGTCAAACTGGGACTAGAGAGATAGTTTATGTTTTACATCTTGATTCACCACATCGAGGTGCGTCCTCAGTTTTTAAACCATTTTTTAAAACCAGATTTTGACCACAGAGAGAAACATTTAGTCCTGGAGGACAAGTAGCACGATCGTCCCATTTCAAGATGGAAACGTCCTCGTGCCTTATTCCATTATCTTAAAAAGGGATCAGACAGTTCAAGTGTTTTATTGTTGTTTTAATGATTCCTTCTGTTCTCTGCTCTTTTCTTACTTCAGTTTCACATTCATGTTGAGTTTAAAAGGGACTTTTGTATGATATGCTGTAAATAAACTACACCAAGTGAAATCAATGTAAACTTCACCCTGGGAACCTCCCAGTAGGAACGTCTGAAATCAGTGTCATGTTCTGTGAATACTTCATCATATAAAGCTACGCTTCAATCTCAGGTTGTGTTGTTTTTATTTCATTGCGTAGCTTGAAATACACAACTTCTCATTTGGGTTAAAGATCATCTACGTGTCCACTCCCTGTCAGTGGTGAGTTTTCAGTGATGTCACACGTTTCAAGAGAAATATAGAACAAAACCTAACTGTAAATTGCACTCGTAGTAAAACAAAGGGTTTAATATGAATAACTAAATATCTGCCACAGAAGTAAAAATTGGCTTAACTGCACCTTATTGTAAGATGGCACGAGCCGAACCTTAAAACATGTTTCAACCCAGATATGGTAAGTTTAGTTTCTTTCTGTGTGTGAGGCCAACGGATGCTTTCAACTTTACGAGCCAATAAAATGTCCAACAGGAATCTGAGCATCTGTACAATACACACCTTTGTCCACTAGATGAAGCTGCTGGTGTAGTAATAGATTGTACTGTCATCAAACTATCATTTTTTAACAACTTGTAACAGGATCATATGAAGCTGTTTTTCTCACACACTCAGTTCTTAAATCTGTCACAGGAACAAAATGACTGAATATAATTTCCTCTTAAAAGGCTTGAGGGCATTCTTCCAAAAGACTTTGAGAAAGTATAAATAATTTGTTGAGTTGTTAGCAGATTGTGTTTTTGGTTAATTGAAAGCAAAGTCTGCCTGAAGTAAGAAATACACATTTAAACAATACTTATGATAAACAATTAAAGAATAAATAAAATAATTCGGGCTGTTGTGCTGATTTTTTACAAAAACACATGTAGCTGTTGGTATTATAATATATTTTACTGTCATCAAATTCATTTTTTAACAAATTATCAGATTTGAAGCTGTATTTATCACACACACTCAGTTCTTAATTCTGTCACAGGAATAAAATGACTGAATATTATTTCCTCTTTAAGGCTTACGGGCATTCTGCCACGTAGTTAAGGGGCGTGGTCGCATATAATAACAGGAAGTACTTAAAAGTAATTTCATCATAGTAGATTCACTCCTTATCGCAGCGTCATGACTGGCAGAGGGAGAACATGCAAGGCTGCGACTCCTAAAACCGGTTGTGCCAAGGGCAAAACCACAACTGGAGAATATCCAGAGAACGGCTTAACAAAAGAGAAGCACAATGCTACAACCACGGAACAGAAACCAAAGGGAAGGAGCCAGAAAACACCAAGCTGCACGAAGGAGAAGTCATCGGAGCGGAGCAGTGTAAAGACAAAGATCTTCACAGAGGAGATGAACAAGCCACCGACAGACAACACCACGGCTCCTTCACGAGGTGCAGGAGCCAGAACCGGTGCTGGCAAATCTAAAGGGAAATCTGAGGTGGAGCAAACAAAACCACAGCCGGAGACAACAAAGGCCACAAGACAAGACTCTGCAACGGCCACAAAACCAAAGAAACGTCCCGGCACAGCCAAATCAGAGGAGAAGACAAAGACCACACCGCCGGAGGACACCACCAAGACTTCTATTAAGTCCCCAAAACCAAAGAAATGTCCCGGCACAGCCAAATCAGAAGAGAAGACAAAGACCACACCGCCGGAGGACACCACCAAGACTTCTATTAAGTCCCCAAAACCAAAGAAATGTCCCAGCACAGCCAAATCAGAGGAGAAGACAAAGACCACACCGCCGGAGGACACCACCAAGACTTCTATAAAGTCCCCAAAACCAAAAGCCTGTGCTACAGTGGACTCTCTTCTCTCCACAACTCTGGGGAAATTGAAGATTAAGAAGATAGACAAATCAAACACAGCAAAAGTCGTCAATAAATTGATAGAACAGATAATCAAGCATTTAAAGGAGAAGACCAACTGCTTCACAACAGCAGAGCCACTGCGCACTGGAAGCTACTATGAGAATTTAAAAGTAAGTTTTCTCAAGGACATAGGTTTTTCGATATAGAAGAGAACATTTTGATGAAGTGTCTTTATCACTACAGCCGTATGACAGTGATGCTTTGTGCAAACAGATTTCTAAACCTGATGAATTTGACGTGATGCTGTCCATCGATGTTGACCGGGTGCTCCTGAAAGCGTTTGGAGATAACGGAGCCTTCTACAGTGTGGCTTTAAAACGTGACAAAAACCCGCTGAAGAAATTTCAGGACGGGGACATTTTATCTGCCAGTAAGATGTTGACAGAGTTCAGGGACGAGGTGAAGAAGTGCGTCAAAGATTTTCCAGGCAAGTACCAATATTTGAATGTGTAGTTGAATTGAACGTTCATCCTGCAGCTGCTCCACGATGCAAACGTCTAATTCTGTTTCCATTCATTTAAATGGAGAAAGCAAAACATCTTTATTATCTGCCGGTGGAAACTTCTGATCGTTTAACATTTTCTTTATTTCACTCTTTATTAATCTGCAGCATTTCTACTCATATTTTCACTCCAATGTTGGAGTCCACCTGACTCTGACTTTTATTCCGCCCCCACACCTCAAGGATGTGTTAAATTAACACATTATATTATATTATACTACATTACATTGCAATTTGACACTGGTCACTGTTTTGCATTTGCATTTCACTTTTTACTTCAACTTTTATTTCTTTTATGTCTAAATAAATATTAGTTTGTATAAATATTAGAAAGTGAGTAAATAAGAGGTAAATAGTGAGTAAATATATTTTGTTTTTTTATTACTTTTCTTATGTTTGTTGTATTTATTGTGTTTTTATGTTTCTATGTTGATTGTATGCACCAATAACCAGAGCAAATTCCTGGTAGGTGTAAACCTACTTGGCAATAAATACTTTCTGATTCTGATGTTCAAATAGTTTGTCATTGCTCCTATTTTCCGCTTTCAAATCTTCATTTATGTACAAATAAAACAATTTGCTGACTTTTCATTGTGCTTCTCTGTTTTCTCAGAATGGGAGGTGACAAGAAAGAGACCTGGCTGTCCTGCAGTGACCCTGACGACTGCAGTTCAGTCTGTGATCGTCTCCCTGGATGTTGTTCTCAGCATTAAGGTCAAAACAAGCTGGCCAGCTTTTACCCAGCAGGGCTTTCAAATCGATAAATGGCTGGGGACTAAAGGGAAGCAGGACTACAAGAGACAGCCATATTATCTTGTCCCAAAATACGAAGGCAAGGGAGCAGTCGAGCATGACGGCATTTCAGCTAAAGGTGAGGAGCTCCTCTGACATTACTTAAACTAAATTAGCTGTTTCATGAACTTTGTTTTTCTGTGGACGTGCTCTTCCTCTGCTGCTCCTCTGTCCGTCCTGGGAGGCAGATCCCTCACTTGAGGCTCTGAGGTTTCTACAGAGGTCGTCACATCTCGTTTAGAGCTATGAGACCATTTGAGATTTGTGAATATGGACTTTACAGATTCAATGTGATTTGATGATCCACACTTTGAGTATTCTGTCTTCTCCAACAAACAGATGCTTGGCGGCTTTCATTCTCTCATGTTGAGAAGGACATTCTGTTGAAGCACGGCTCGGAGAAGACGTGCTGTGAAAGAGAAGGCCAACGCTGCTGCAGGTCCGATTGTGACTAACACATTTCTCTTTAAGTAAAACACTGGATGGGGTTTTATAACTACGTGTGCTCTAACTAAAACTCATTTGACAATATGCTCCTTTTTGTTGACCTTCAGGA
This sequence comes from Pleuronectes platessa, assembly GCF_947347685.1. Taxonomy (NCBI): domain Eukaryota; kingdom Metazoa; phylum Chordata; class Actinopteri; order Pleuronectiformes; family Pleuronectidae; genus Pleuronectes; species Pleuronectes platessa. Next base: position 25,481,955 of record NC_070637.1, read on the forward strand.
AGGACTGTTTAAAGCTCCTGAAGCACCTTCTCAGTCTGCTGAAAGAAAAAGAAGCTTCATTTGAGAAGTTCTACTCCTACCAGGCCAAGACCACCCTGCTCCACGCCTGCAGCTCTAGAGTGAAAGACAGTGACTGGAGCGCCTCCAGTCGGAGCCGCTGCTTTCTGCAGCTGCTGGAGGACTTTATAGGACATCTGGAGAAATGTGTTCTCCCCAACTTCTTCATCCCAGATCAGAACCTCCTCTTCGGCATTGACAAGAAGAAGTGCCTCCACCTGGCTCGCTGTATCGAGGAGCAACGTGACAACGACTTTCCTATTTTCAGTTGTTGGCTTCAGAACAATGAGGAGTAGCTTGACTAGAGACTTTATCTGAACCTTACATTGACATTTATGTTGCAAAAGGTGCCATAAAAATAAAGATTATATTATTACTACATGTATTATTGACTTGAATTTTCTATTAAATTTGATTATTCTTCTGCTTTACAATGAAACAATGGAGTTGTTATCAGATTGTGTTTTAGGTTAATTGAAAGCGAAGTCTGCCTGGAGCAAGAAATAAACATTTAAACATCTATAACACTTACAGTAATTAATTAAAGAATAAATAAAATAATTTCGGCTGTTGTGCAGATTTTTTATAACAGCCTCATTTTACATTAGTACTTTTCTGCGCTTTTGTTGCAGACAAACTTTAAAAAGCTGATGTGACAAAAAGAAAACTTCCTCTGGCTCATTCCCCCCCCCCACACAACACTTCTAGATAATCTTACATTTGAAGGGCAGAGGCGTTTCCTGTTCGTGTGCTGGTGCAGACGACCTCTTGAAGCCGATGTGGGGCAGAGCTTCCTGTGAAGAAACACAAGGTGGTTGAGAGCCGATGAATACACTTCTTCCAAGTCTGACTGATGATAATAATACAAGAATATTTACCTTTGGTATCTTCCAGTCAATAAGGAAATGATGCAAAGCAGATTTAATCATTACTGTATTCAACGGCGTCACAGATACGTCACCAAGTCAGTAAAATATTCAGCGTCGGGTCTCTTCAAGAATTTATTGGACTGAAATGGTGTCAAGAAATGACGCAACAAAAACACTCAGATACAAAACAGTGCTGTGAATTACAAAACAGAAGAAATCTGTACAAATTGTGCATCTTAATCATTTTTAAAAGAAATTACAACACACATTTCCAGATTCTGCTACAGAATGAGAAAATGAACATTAGTCTTATTAGAACACCAGACATATGAAATGAGTTTATATGAACAGACTTTTGTTTTATGTCAAACGTGAGAATGATAAAGTTCTGATCTGTACATTTCCACTTCCACGTATGAATCTGCCGGGGGCTGGTGGCAGGTGTGGACTTGTGTATATAAACAATTATGAATTAGAAACCCCAGTTTTGGCTTCGATCTTTACCTCCTCTCCCTCCCCCTCCCCATCCTCCCCCCCCTCTGCCTTCTCTCCCCCCACCGCCCCCTCCCCATCCTCCGCCCTCTCTCCCCCCCCTGCCTCCATGTCCCTGTCCCCCCCTCGGACCTTCCAGCTCCTTCTCCCTCTTGTGCTTCTCGTACCTCTCTGCCATGAGCACCAGCTCCTCAGGGACCTCCTGTGATCACAGGACAGAACAGATTCTTATGAGTGTTTGCAAGATGATCATAAAAAAACTGGGTCTGGTTCATTTAATGAGGTTTCATTAAGGCAAAGTTCTAGTTTATTATGATTTATTCACTAAAAACCCTCCTGCTTGATATTGCTTTTTAAATTGGAACTGTGTCACACTGTGAATGTGAATGTGTGTCACCTGTCCGGCTCGCTCCAGGATGTGAATCAGTTCCGGGGCCATCCTCCAGTTGTCTCTTGTTATCAGGGTAATGGCAGCGCCCGAGCGTCTGGATCACAAAAGGACCAACATCACAAACCAGTCCACTAACATCCAGACACTGGCAGCGTATATACATCATGTGACCCCAGAACCCAGTGACCCTTACCCAGCTCGGCCAGTGCGGCCCACACGATGCACATACTCCTCTATGTTACGTGGAAAGTCAAAGTTAAAGACGTGTGTTATGTCGATGACGTCCAACCCCCTGGATGCCAGGTCGGTGGCGACCAGGATACGAACTCGACCTGGAAGATGAAACGGATTTATTGTTGAAGCCTGTACTTGAGGCTCACCAGTTAACCACAGAAACTTTCAATTTCCGTTTTCGGAGAAATAGAAAGCTTATTTTCTAAAGCCACATTTCCTTCCAGTGACGTACTATCTTTAAAGTCCTTGAGGGCTTCTTCGCGGTCACACTGGTCACGGCCGCCGTGGAGACTCTGCACGGCCAGACCCTGCAGACACATGTCACTGGACAGGTCATCACACCTGAGATGACATGCGGGTGGAGAAACAGACATAACCACACAAACCCGTTAGTGTGGGTGTTACAAGCTGTCAGTCATCGTGTGATTAGCTCTGGTAGTTTCCCGTAAGTGAGCCACTTCCTACTCACATGAGCTTCTTGCCAACAAAGATGAGCACTTTATCCTCCGGCAGCATATCTCTGATGAAGTCGAACACGTAGGACTTCTTCTCTTCTTCGTGGACGATGAGCACGGTTTGCTCCACCGTGTTAACCGCCTGAGAAGCACGGGAGTGGTTGTAACATGTGGCATCTTGATTTTACATATTTCAGCTGTAGCATAGAAACAGGAGCAGAGTAAGTGTCTAATCAACACATTCACTCACAGCCAGGTCCAGGGTGCCGACATAAACCATCATGGGATTCTTTAAGTAGGACTTGGACAGTCGTCTCACACCGGTGGGCCAGGTGGCACTGGAACACAGGAATTTACAGTAATAAAAGATTGTACATCAGAAAACATTTACAGGTTAAATCTACCTAGAAAAATAAACAAATGCAGGGGTTGAATTTATTTTTAAAAAGTATCTACTATCTATTTTCCCGTGGAAAATATGGACCAATCCAAACTTTTCTCTGTAGAATGTTATATGATGTGTTTAAACACCCTTCAAGGTCTTTTTTGATGTTCTCTCTCCGGAGACATCTGTCCACATGTCCTTTTGTCCTGATCAATGACAAACCCTTGCACCAGGTGCGTCATGTGACTCATACCTGGTCATGACAGTCTGTCGGTCTGGGCGGATGTCCAGGAGAATCTTCATTATCTGAGGTTCGAAGCCCATGTCCAGCATTCGGTCGGCCTCGTCCAGCACCTGTTTGCAACCATCGAGAAATCATCCACAACGTTTAAGACAAAGAAAATACAACAGATTCCAAAGACTAATGTTCACAGCTAAGACCTTCACTAACAGTCAGGCACTGGAGTTGCTGTTCATTGTGATTTCTACTGGGTTGAGCCTTTAAAATTGAGAGTCACCCTATGACCAGTGGACCCCTCTAAACTTTCACCCTCCTCATACATAGACCAACATGCACAGACACAAGCAGCCGACCAGGTAGGTGATGGAGCGCAGATTGATGAGCTCGTTCATCTGTAGATCGTGCAGTCGTCCTGGCGTGGCGATGACTATGTCCACTCCTTGCCTCACCAGGTTGATCTGGCCTCTTCTATCCCCTCCACCATAGATGCAGATACTGGGAGAGGGAACAGAAGAACCGTCAAAGTCACGTTGCTTCTACAGTGCAATTAATTACTGGTTCAAATCCAACCCTCAATGATTCCTAACATAAAGACCTTTTGTAGCCTTTGTAGCTGTACTTGTTGCACTCAGTTTCAATCTGCAGGGCCAGCTCTCTGGTGGGAGTCAGCACCAACATGCCAGGACCCCTGCGATCAGCGCTTGGTCTACGAAGGAAGGAAACACAAAATATTTAGATCGTTGAGCAAGTAAAAAAAAAATGGAAATGAAAGATATCTAACAGAAGGTTCAGCCCCTAAGAGTTAAGAGAAGGAACGGATCTGCTACTCACACAAACTGCCCGTCCATATGGATGAACCCTGGCAGCAGGTAAGCCAGAGTTTTCCCGGTTCCTGTCTGAGCAATGGCTATCAGGTCCTCTCCACTCATCAACACGGGCCATGCCTGAGACTGAAGCAAACAAACACATCACAATAGATACTAGTACACTTCTGCCGTTACCAAATTAATCTGATTTAAAAAAATTGAATTTGAACTACTACAAACCATCCACTTTCCATCAAGAGTGGTTCTTTCCTTTGATAGAGGCCATCTGACCAAGTTCTTAAAAAGTCACTTAAAAGTTGATGTTTAAGTTATAATGTCAAATTAACCAATACATCCCTAGATATAGACTTTCTAACTGGTCATGTTCAAACTTGAAGATCTAAGATTACAAATGTCAAATTGGAATTTTCTGTGAATCTATTTAAATGTCTTTGGACTATTGGAGGAAACAGGAGAAAACCCACAGACATGGGGAGAACATTAAAACACATAAACCAGCCTGAACCGGGAATCAAACTGGGATCCTACTTCCTGTTTAAATTTAGGATTTCTTTAAAAACAACATTTTAGAGCAACGTTTTTAGGAAATTCACGTTTCGATTTACAAGCGAGAGATTAGAGTAATTAATACAACTGTGAGGGTAATTAGAGAGGCAGTCAAGGCATGTTAAACCCAACCCAGATTTAATTATGAGATAGACTGACTCAACCCAAAGAAAACCTGAAGTGAACCGGTTGGTTCAGGATGTGATTCAACAGCAGGTGTTGATGAACACCGGAGGCAGATGGAGTTACAAAGTTACAGCACGTTTCTCACACTGTAACCACATTACATGACTCAGCAGCTACGTGATGACTCATAGAAGTGATACTAGAATCCATTGAGCCAAACCTCTTCCTGTGAAATGAAAGTGAAATCAGTGAGGGAGGTGATGCAGTTTAATTTCCCTGCACAGCACACTCTTTATCTTAATTTATCTTGTGTATTCAGTCAAAGAATGATGAGTGATAAGTTACTGAACGAGTTGGCCCTCGCACCACGCTCTTACCTGGATGGGGGTCGGTTTGACGAAGCCCACTCGGTCAATATTTTCCATGATCTCTGGATAAGGTTCAAACGCCTCCAGGAAGGTGCGGCAGGGATAAGGAATGGGTCGCTTCTCCCCGTCCTCCTTCAGGTCGTCCACAAAGATGTTGTTATTGTCTTTCCTGTGGAGGAATTGTTTTAAAGATTAGAACGGCTGAACTAGAAAGAGACAAATGCACACCACGTTGAGCTTTACGGTTCAAAGACCAGTTTTACAAAAACCATGTCAACATTAGTTTTGTTCTTTGTTTACGAGACAAAGAAATATTCAATTTCCAAATCATTTCCAAATAAATTAATTTAATGGAGGAGTATAGGACACTGACAGAGAGCTAGACTGGTTTTAATGATTCTGGTTGTGTGGACAGTTTGGGGCTCAAGGTAGTCGGACCTCGGTCAACCCCTTGTTGATAAACGATTCCCCCCCCCCCCACACTTATTGTAAAGCACTGAAGATTCAGAACCACTGACTAATTCAAGGACATGCTGGCCTGGACCTGCTCCAGTAGAGGTTAATATAAACAGTGCCACCTTCGTGTCTGAGGCTGTACTGGAGGTTGGAGGTTTTGCTGGCCTGTCCAACTGGTTTCTGACAAGTCTCATTATTCGCTATGTGCTATATATAGCATTCGCCTCTCCCTCTATCAATCCCTTTGAAGTGAACATGTGGTTTATTTTAAACCTGCAGCGAACAAGCTGAAGTGAAAGAATATATGTCTCTGTCAGAATTACCTCCATTCACAGACGTCCTCTGCCAGCAGCTTGGATACACTCTCGGCCTCCGTGTAAAAGTTCTTCTTCATGGGTGGGAGGTCTGAAGGAAGTCGGACATATTTAAAACCACAGTGATAAGACGTATCAAAACAAACGAGCCCAGAAAGAGTAGTTCTTCTTCTGACAGCATGTGAGGCCTCACCCTGCCACTTGATCGCTTCATACTTGTCCTTGTTCTCCCGGATGGCGTTCCAATCTATGGATGCTCTGGGTGGAGTGTCCCTGGAAGCCTTTAACTGGTCAGAAGACCAGACTGAGCCGTTACTTACTCCTCCATGGCCTCCTGACTTGTCAGCCTCTGACAAACACATCAGCATAATGCAGGAGATGTATTTACAGCTCTAAGTGTAAGGACACTAACGCTCTGAAGAATTCAGGATCACGGTTTTATAGAAAAATTACTTTGTACCGTTGCAAAATCTAGAGTTGCCTTCTGCCAACAAGTGTTCAATCATCTCCTTGGCCTTCTCCTGGGCAGCAGAGGAGCCGAAGATGAGCACCTCCCCATCATAATCCCCCCGGTTGATCTAAAAAGAGAACGGTAGAGGAACACGGGAGACGTGTAGAACAGCACTCGAGACTTATCGCTGTTTCAGACACGAACTCAGGAAAATGTCTGGAATACCGGGCCCAGACGGGGTAGTTCAGTGTTTATGTTCCAGGGTTCATACACATTTTGACCAATGGCCTTCCATGACTTTTCAATAACTTTAAACCAAATTTCCATGACCAAACATTGTGAAATCTTGGTGTATACGCGAAAAATTTAAACTAAAATTCCAAGGTATAGAGTACACCTTAATTGACACAAACCCAAGTATGCCTTCTTATAGTTTGAGCGTATATATTTAAAAAGCATATTAATTATTTAAAACTCAGCGTAAATGAACAACATGAAAATATGAATATAACAAATTTCCATGAATTTTCCAAAACTTTTGGGATCTTATTTTTTTTCCATGATTTTACCAGGCCCGGAAAAACACATTTTTAAATTCCATGACTTTTCATGCGCTTCTGCATTTATCAACTGATTGAGGAAGTTTTGTAAAGTTAGTCTCCAGATGTGATGACTGATGAAAGTATGACTTCTGTCTTTAACAGCTTTTTAAATCAGAGTTGAAATAGGTCTGCTTGCTTTAGGACCAAGTGGAATCGAAGGGAACATCGATAACACATTTTATGAATCTTTATGAAAAGTTGTTAAACACTAATTTAAACATCATCCTACCTTGATGCTGGCTCCGGAGCTTTCTTCAAGTTCACGGATTTTGGCTCCTCCGCGACCTTTATCGAGAAACTTCATTTAAGAGGCTGGAAATATCTCCGTGTACATTTATTTGACATTCAGGTATAAATATGTGCGGGAAAAACCTCCACAGATAAACTGGTGAGCTAGCTACCTGCTGCGGGATTAGCATAGAAAAAACTAGCTACCTCCCGCGGGATTAGCATAGCACAGCTAGCTACCTCAGGCGGGATTAGCATAGCACAGCTAGCTACCTCAGGCGGGATTAGCATAGCACAGCTAGCTACCTCCCGCGGGATTAACAGCGAAGTCCCGAACACCTGCCGCTGAAAGTAGAACCTCTTCCCCGGGAACAAACCTATTATTCTCCCGATAGAAGCGTTTTCCACGGTGAGTGTCACAGGCGGGTTGAAGTCCGACCTTACACCGCCCCGTCTGTCCCGGGTTCCTCCGAAGTCCGTACCCGGGGAGAAAGGGCGGCCTTCGCGTCCACCCGCCGGGATTCGGTGCTCGTCGCGTCGCTCTGATCTCCATTCCCTGGGGCTTCCGGACCGGGGGCCTCCGAACCTGGGTCCGTCAAACCTGGGTCCGTCCCTCTCACCGTGGGACACCCGCTCCCGTGGCCGGTCCTCGCAGGGCGGTCTGGGCTGCGGTCTCTGGAGGGCTGGGTCTTCTTCCCAGTCCGACATGTCGCTTCTCACCTGCACGAGGCCTCACCGACTCGCGACCCCTTCACGGCCCCTTCGCGACCCCTTCATGACCCCTCGGCTCACCCGGAATTTACAGCCTTTTTACATTTAAAACCACAACTAAAAGATAAAAAAAATTAGAAATCAGTAGATAAAGCTTTAAGTCCTCAAAAGGAACTTATGGCAAGAATGAGTGTTATAATATGGGAAATGTATTTAAGTGTTTATTTACAGACGTCAGTATTCATGATTGAAAATCAACAATTACTAGTTGTTATATCATCCGCTTTTCAATTCAGATCTTTTCACTATGTTCACACTTCAGGCCTAAGTGCTCAACCCTGGTTTTATCCCTAGATCTTACTTCTATACGTCACTGTTCATGTAGTCTATTAGAATGAACTGGTGGTGGCCCTGATGTGACCTGCAGGCGAACAACAAGACGTCACACGCAGCACGTTGTGTCCAGATGTTAACAAGGAGGAGAAGATCTTTAACAAACATGGAGGCCACACATGTGAGCCTTTACGGTTTCATTTTCCTCTTGATATGCATTAAAACGCTGATTCAGAACCACATATGAAAGGGGCCTGAATCTGATTTTAAAAGATCTGATTCCATGTGATTTGTGCTGCTCACGCTGTCATTAAACAATCAGATCTGGGTCTGAATCTGGTTCCAAATCAGATGCAGATCATATATTCTGAACAGCCAATTGACTTTTACATCCCTTTACATTTACATTCCTTGTAATTTTGCACAGTTGAGAAAGAAAATCAGAAAAGAGCACTGACCCTAACCCTATAAAAATCCTGATTTACAGAATGGAGTCATAATTTTCTTTAATTCGTGTATCAGATGTTTTTTAAGCTGTAAATTAAAAGAGACGACTGTTCTTTGATATTAATGCTGGCTTCACTATCTCAGTTACAGAGCTCATAGCGCCACCTGCTGTTTCAAACTGTCTATAACCTCTCAGGGACGATGTTTATGGAGAGTCCGCCGTTTGGGACGCTTAGAAGTATTCATAAAATAATATTGATACATATATTTATAAATATTCATTAATATATTTGTGTGTGTGGAAAGCAAAGGTGGACAGCCATATGCCACCAGCGAATGGAAAGATGCTTTAATTTTCAAATCTATGCTGAAGTTAAACCCCTGAACCACCAAACTCTCTTCCATTAATGGACGTCCCCTGTCCTCTCCTGTCCCTTAATGTCCTCAAACACGGTTGCTTCACTTTTTGGACCACAGTGATCCCAAGCCATTCGAGGACAGCCGCCAGGACTCCTGTCCCCAAAGTGTGTGAGCTGCTACTGGAGTGGTAATAATAAAAGACATAAAACACCCAAACAACTTTAGTTAATATGTACTTTATTAATGAATAATAAAATCATTTTTGCATTTCTCATCCAGAGAACATAATGTGCACTTTAATAAATTAATTTCAAAGTAATAATGTTAACATTGTCAAGCTTTAAGGCCAGTTGTGTAATAAATTACTGTATAGAAATGGTATTATTACCCATCAAAGCCGTATAAAGTCTGCGGCTAGAGCTACAAGACTTAAGTGAAATGAAGGTCCATCCCAAAATGACTTCAGCTATACAGATGCAAAAGGCTGTAGGCAAACAAGACCTTTAAAGCCCTGTGAAGGAAAACAAATCACAGAATGTTCATATGATAGAAAGGCACCCTTCAGCAATTTACAGATTGCAAACATCAGCTTGTTTTATACGAGGAATAATCCATGTACTTTGAACTTTCCTCGTTTTGGTTGGGCTCTTTTCATGTGAAGCGAAACTCAGTCACTAACTACAACAATTCTATTCCAATATAGAGCTCAAAACTACCGTGTGTCACATTTTCAGGCTCCTCCAACTCACCACACACACAACTGTGCTTTCATGATCATTTATCTCGTCGCACCAGAGACTCCTGCCTGGGCTGCAGACTGTTTCAAATCCATTCACGAGTGTTGACAAATGTCATTTGTTAGAAGATAATACTCGTTATATTCTACGACAAAATGTTAATTTTTTAAGCAATGCACTGACTTGCCATGTGGAAGGAAGGTAAGTGAGACATAAAGACGAGTAAAGGCCGTCGTTAACACGTCGAGACACATTTTTAAGACTAACGTGACTGTGTACCCCTTCAGACGTTACCCAGCAAAAACAAGTCATAACGGCTGACAGAAAAAAAGATGGCCACCCTATTATTATGCATAATATTCATTCACGAGCAGCCAATGTAACTGCAAGCAGGAGAGTTATTTGAGAAAGAATTTAGTTCAGTGTCAGCTTGATTCAATTTCCATCTGTATTTGGACGAAATGCATCAAGATGTACACACGTCCCTTGTAATCAATTGATGTGATGAGGATTTAAAAATTAATTAATTTCTTTACTGATACGTACGTACTAGAGGGCCGAGATAAATTTAATCTCAGTTCCAGGTCAGATTCTTGGGCGTTCTCACTCTTATTTTATGTGAATAGGACATGTGCACTACATCTACAGCACTGCGTGTACAGTGTATTATCATCATGGTGTAGCCGACCTGCCGTGTTATAAATGGGATCTGTGCATTGGAACCACACACTGTTTTTAAAGATGGACGACGTGACATCTTTTCCCAAAAGGGGAAGATGGGTCTTGATCGCCCTCTGCTGGTTGGCTGCAATAAAGGTCATGCAAAAGTTGGTTTGTCATTCTGTCACACTTGAGACTTCAGGAATGATTTTTTCATCTCATATTTCAAAACACAAGAAACTTTTGAGAGGAGACGCTGAAGAGGAGCTGTGGAGTAGTTCTTCACAATGTTAGTTCAAACCTTCATTTTTCTAATAGGCTTGGTTTTAATTGGTTATTTGATGCTCTAAGGAAACAGGGTTAAATGTCATGATTGACAGCTGAGACTGACGCGTGATTGGTGGAGAACCTGTATTGAGAGGACCTCCCTCCCACGGCTCTGTCTCTTGATCACTACTTCAAGTAGTGGAGACGCTTCGTCCATCTTAATAAACAGTCTATGATTGTAAACCCACATTATATTTGGACTGGGGGGGGGGGATAAGGTCAGCTTAGCAGCCTCTAATCACTATTAATGCACATGGTGCAACCAGCACCCAGTAACAAGAGAGGGTTTGTCAAACAAATCTAATAATTAAACAACCTTGTGCATCACAACATTTCATAGTCAGTGGGTTATCCATAACACTGACAGTACGGGTTTTTAAACTACTATCAAATTAGTTCAAATTAGAATATTATAATGTTCACTGAGGCAAACTTTGTTCGTACCTTCCTGTTAAAGGTTTGGAGGAAACGTGAACGTGCACGAGGGCGTCCAGGCGACACCAGCGAGCGAGGGGCTGCTCTGGAAGCAGCAGCTTAGACATACAGCATCTGGTGCTGGGCTGAGATGACCCCACAGCCTCCAGCTTTCAGACCATGAACTCACGGACCAGGCCACTGTCCAAACCAAGAGGGACACGGTCCAGCACAAAGAGACACTGCTGAGCGGCCATTTTCTCCCCGATTGGATTGCAGCATCCAATTTCACCGAGGACACACACGGAGGATTCATGTGTGTGTGTCTGCAGAGGATAAGTAGAATGAGATGCTTGTGGTCTGAACACACACCTGGAAACAGTCCATGCAGTGATATGTAGGAAAGCTTAAGGAAAAGAGGACATTGAACGAGGAGCGACTTTCCTTTTCTTCCAAGAAAGTCTCAGAGTAGAAGCACTTGTATGAAAACAAATAAGTCACTAGTCAGTCATTGTCAGGTTGGTTCTTCTGAGAGGACTCAGTGGTTGTGTGTGTGTGTGTGTGTGTGTGTGTGTGTGCATGTGTGTACTGTTTTCAAGAGAGAAGTGGTTGATATGATTTTTCATATTAAAATACCATCCCTTATTTACTGACTGTAAATAATCATGAAATCAGATCATGACACACACTCTGTCACTCGGTCTTCTCCATGTGAGTGGATGGGACACGGACCAAAACAGAAGTCATTGTACAGGTTACATCTTTCATTACCAAGGTGGTGTCTGTCATCTGAGGAAGTTCTAATCTCAAGGATTGAAATGTCATGATGGACGTCAGAGTCTTCAAATGACGCCGCTCGTATCCAGGCAGTGATTCCTCTGTTTTCAGCGGCTCAGGTCAGATGACTCATCCTTTCATTTCTACAATGAAAAGTTAAGACTCCTGCTTCTTTAAGGAATGAGCTACACTCAACATCCAGACTGAGGCTGAAAATCAAGAACAGCTGGAACATAACTTAAATTTAACTTTAACAGCACTTTTTGCGTCTAACTAAACTTATTATCTGCATCTACACTGTCAAATATCAATTTCTTTAATGTCAGATCAAAACTTAAACAATATCTTTTTGTATCATATGACTAATATCATTTTATCCTTTGAGTATGAATTTGATTATCCAAATATTTAGATAAAGAACAAATCTATTTCTTTAAAGGAAAACTCATTTGCATGTGTGAGCCGTTTGTGTATTTTGTCTTACATTAATATGTCCACTTGCATTCATATTCTACACATACTTTTATTAGACTATTATTGTTTCCTTTGTGTTAATATTACTGTTAGAAATATATATAATAAGGTAAATAACCTTATAGAGTCTGTATGGAAGTGGACATGATCATGTTGGACAAAATATAAAAACACTGTCCCCACACGAAGCATTTAATCCGATAATCCGATAAAAATCATGTAGATACAGGACGCAAGAGTGTGTGTGAGTGCGTGTGTGTGTGTGTGTGTATATGTGTGTGGTTATGCCAGCTGTATGTGTGGTGACTGACTGAGATTGACTGAATTTCCCTTAGGGTGAGGTGCAGCAGCGTCCACAGTCTGTAACAGGTCGGAGGGGCTGGCGTCAGGTCCCTGGGACAGGAAGTTGAAATGTTCTCCTGCAGGCTCCAGCTTGCGCTCACTAATGAAGAGTTCTGTTCCGTCCCAGGTGCTGAGGTCATCGTGGCGGGCGTCGCCCTGTTCGCTACCGGTGCTGCTGCTGCTGTGGTGGAGAGCGGGGGGGGGACCAGAGGCCCGGTTGCTCAGGGGCTGGCTGAGGTTGTGCGCGGAGAGGGATTTCCCCAGACTGCCTTCCCAGTCTGAAGAAGTCCCGTCTGGACTGGACGAGAGCAGCAGCAGGGGGTTGGCCTCCAGGCTCAGGTGCCTCCTCCACCCCCCCTCACATCTCGAGCCAGGCTTCTCCCGCAGCTGCCCCCGTCCCCGGGCAGAGCCGGCCTCACCGTCCTCCTCCGGGTCAGCGTCCACGTCGGAGCCCACCACCACAGACGGGCCCAGGCTCTCCTGGTCTGCCGTCACTCCGTCCGACAGATCATCTGGGACAGAGACACATCGGAGGTGAGAGGGCTGCGCCAGGGGGGGCAGCTGGAGGGTGAAGCCTCTAGATGAGGGGGCCGGGGGCGGCGGGTCGGCGAAGTGTGCTCTCCTGGAGCTGCCATTGGGTGTGACCAAGGTTGGGTAGGGGCTGTCAGGGGGCAGCAGCGGTGAGGGAGAGAGTGAGGCTGTGGACGGGGGGTAAGATGGAGGTGCTGAGTCCGGGGGGATGTCATCGTCAACGGAGGCCAGGATGAGCCGCAGGCCCCGGGGGTTACTGCTCAGGGAACAGCGAACACCCCCGTTGTTATCGCCTCCGCCTCGGACGGGGTCGACTCCCTGGGGGGAGGGGAGGTCCCTGCCGATGATGGAGGTCTGGTAGTCCATGTTGTGGTGCCGGTTCAGCTCGAACAGAGGCAGGGAGGAGAGGGTGAGGGCCGAGGAGCCGGTGTGCAGCACCTGGCGGTAGACGTCCAGCAAAGAGTCCAACTTCGATTCGATGGAAGTCACCTGGGAGACAAAGAGAGAAGAGCTTTACTGAGCCACAGCGCCCCCTGCAGACACACCAGGTGATTCATTCTGTTCGGCTTCATGTCCGAGCGATTAAATGGTTTTCATGTGTCTCTTGACTCATATACCTCTCCCTCTGTCAGAGCCACCATCACAGAACTGCACTAAATATACCTGTCTCCTTGCATTGTGTAACTGTACTTCACATCATATGTGATATGTGTTAATATAAACCATATTGATATTATATATCATTTATACAATAATATTGTCTTTTGTACACTCTGTCTACATATTCTTACACTCATAGTATATTATATTATCTATTGTATAGTCAAATACTTATATTTATACCTCTACTATATATCATATCATATCACTGTCTAACAATAACATTACCATCATATCATCAGTACTATTACCATCATCTTGCCACTGCACCTTATCTACCTATTTATCTTGTGTTTCTTTTTTTATTTTTTTCTACCTTAATATTTTTATTTATTTTATTTTATTCTATTGTATTTTATTGTATTCAAATATACCGGCTGCCATAGTAATCTATCTATCTATCTATCTATCTATCTATCTATCTATCTATTACCCATGATCCTCTGCTTCCTCAACCAAAGGAGCTGCTGCCAGAACAAATCCAACCAAACTCTTTTTAGATTTGTTGATATTTGAAAAGTTTCCTGCTGAATATTGGAGATTAAACTCTGGTTTTTAATGACTTTAAATCCTTTTAACTGATCCACAGTTCAGCTTCACTCTTCAACTCCCACAGAACAGATGCTCAGGGTGAGGAGAGGGAAGGAAAGAGTTCAAGTTGATGAACAGAAACGTTGACAGAATTTCAACGACCCTTCACGTCAACTCTTTCTTGACTTAGAATTAATATTAAATTGTGATATAATCTTAGTAAGCAAATTCCCCTTTACACCTCAACCCCGACTCAGTGGTGTTTCCTCCTGATTCTTGTTATTCTGAGCTCACCTGTCTCTCCACCTTGCACACCCGTCCCAGCATGCTCACGCCCTCCAGCGTGTCCCCGTCCTGGTTCAGCTTCTCCCTCATCTTCTTATCCACAGGAATCTGGCCTTTTCCCAGGATCTGATCCACCCTGACACACACACATACACACATACACACGTGTTTATATATTAGAAAATAATGACTCACATCAGGTCATCCCAACAGCAACAGCAGGGTGTTCGGAGGAGGGTTAGTAAAACACTCACGGCTCAACTGTATCAGTGCTGTTATGTCACAACTCTCCAACATGTCAGTTATTCATATAACAAAGAAAAACAAGGTTTCAGTTTAGATTTAACACAATATGTCGTTTCAGGGGCTTTTTAAATTTAAATGATCACATTAAAACAGTGTGTGAATTAGTGAAGTTAATCATTAAACAGCTCAACATGCACCAAATACATTGTTTTGTTTTCTCTACTTAAAAACCAACCAAATGAATTACCGATCCACAATCGCACAAAGGAATTAGCAACATTCACAAGCAACAATCTTTCCCCTTCATAGAACAACACATCGGAAGCTGAGTGGGTTCAGGTTGGTGTGCACGTATGAATTCAGATTAATAAAAATAATTACCAGGTGGGTGGAGTTTGACACGTTTGAATAATCATGTTTTGGGTAAATCGTATTTACTGAGCCGCTCACTTTGTGGAATCTGTCTTCTGTGATTGTTTAAACCTTCTGGTTCTAACTGAGTTCTCCGGTGCAAACTCCAACCATCTGGTGGGCTACTGTGAGAGAGTTAATCCAGATGTTTGGCATCTCGGTGAGTCTGTTTGGAGGAAACGTTTCATGGGTTCGGGACGGTCAAGGGAACCGGGAGGTTTTATTCTCTGGGTTAAACTCAAATGAAGTGAAATAACAGAAACCCTGAGGGGGGGAGCTTCTTCCTGTGGTTGTAATAATAATGCAGGAGGGGAGCCGACACGTTCCTGGGTCGACCCGGGCTGAAGACAGGAGAGACAGCGGGTCAGACACATCTCTAACACGCACACGCACACACACACAGGCAAACACACACACAGGCACACACACTGAGGTTTGAAGCAATGCAGATGATAATACTTTTAGATTGTCGTTATCGGTTGGTGTCTTTATTTATTTAATTTGAGGTTAATTCATGTTTCCAATGTCTTTGTGGGGATATTATCAAAATCTACTGTGAGTTACACAGCCGATTTGCGTTGCATCACTCAGGTCTGTGTGTATCGACAACACTTCAAACACACACACTCAGGCTCACAAAACCAGAACGTCACCGACAACATGTCAGTTCATCCAGCTTCAGAAAACACAACATGACCATAAACCAGATGATGTCTTCAAGTGGCTCAAATCAGGATTATTATATATTTTCATTATTTTTAAATAAAGGACTTTTTATACTGTATATCAATATGATTAAATCAAACACAAACAAAGGAGTCATAAAATATGAATTTCTCCTCGTTGTTAAACTGAATTTAAAAGTGAGAATTAGTCAGATAATGTTACATTTGTATTATTCACTTTTTCTTGCAGGACTAAGTTCATGATCCAGTGTTCGAGCTCTGCTGGAGTTGAAGCTTGTCCATTAAACTACAGTCAGATCCGGGTCACATGGCACTTTGTGTTGCATGCACACAAGTTGGTCACAAGCAGGCCGACACATGGAAGTGAACATTTGGCTGCTTCCTCCTTTTTAAAAGCATCATTAGTGCACAGCAGCTTGGTTTTTGGCTCAATGTTGAGGTTATGTTTAAAATGATGTGGTCATCACTAAATGTTCCCTTATCATTTAGAATGAGTTGTCTGCTGTGTGACCCAGATGTGACGGTGTTGTTGGGTTAGTAGTCGGCAGGCAGGTGGCGGCGCTGAGGTCTAACCCCGGCGCAGACTGCTTCCTCCGCGCCTGGCTGTAATATAAATGCAGGGAAGGAGCAGAAAAGGTCTTGAGGCGGCTGCTGAACGGCCTCGCGGGGGGGCCCACGACTTTGTCAAGTCTGGGAGAGAGAGGGGACACACATGGACATGAAGGCTACTGCACAGACACACACTCTCAAGCACAGAAGCAGCTGGTGAGATGAAAGTGGACATTTTTTTTTATCTGAATGTATTTTTAATGAAGAGAACATCTGCAGGACCGTCCACATCTGGCACAGGTAAACACTTTTATAAATAACAACAGAATATGCAGAAATGGTTTTTAACACGAGAGGACGGATCAGCTCTTCGAGACGTGTGTGTGTGATGGTGTGTGTGTTTGTGTGTGTTTGTGTGTGTCTGTCCTGACCTGGTCTGAAGGCTCTTGATGCGACACAGCATGTCCAAGTGTCCCGCAGAGTACTGCTCGATGACGTCCTTCACGTCGTAGGGACGCAGCGTCTCCTTGAACTTCTTCTTTGCAACGTGAAACTTCATGATCCTACACACACAAACACACACAAACACACACACACACAAACATAATTGCATAATTTGAAGTCTGTAACTCCTATAACTAACCACTAGAGGGCAGCAGGAACTACGAGAACGCCACAGACTGATCTTTGTCACTTTTCACTTGTTGATCTTTTTGTGCAGAATAATTAAAACAATATTATTAATATCTCAGATACCTCGAGGCTCCCTGGTTCCCTCGTCCAATCCATAACAATCCAAGTGAAGGAAACCAGAGTGTCACCCTGTGTTTGATGAGCAGACCCACTGCTGTGTGAATAATATTGATGCAGGTAAGCGGATCTAAGCCCTCGGTTCACTCCGGCTCCCCGGTGGCGGCCGCGTGTCTCCAGTTGCCGGTGTTTCTCATTGTCTGAGTGGAAACAACAGTGACAGTCGACCCTCTGTAATAACAGGGCCGACTGGGGAGGGGGTGTCCAACCCTCAACCCGACACCCTGGGAAAGCCCTGGGCCGCGGCTGCCCATCGAGGAGGCCTGCTGGGTGGGCAGGCGGGCCCGAGTTGGGTGGTGGAGGCTCATGTGCGTGTGTGTGTGCGTGTGTGTGTGTGTGTGATAATGTGATTCCTATAGAGAGCAGAGGAGCTGGTGATGGAGCGGCTCAGCCTTTAGATGTCAGGTCACTAATAAATCAAAGCAGGATAAAGAACCGACACCTCAAATCATTCAAACTTTAACATATGACTGAACGTGTTTTGCTTTCCAAACAGATTCCACTTGAAATCGTTACACAACAAGTTCTACATGGACACAAATGTCCACCTGGTTTACTGAGTCTGAGTTATCTTATATCATCAGAAACAGGAAGTTGCTGAGGATAAGTGTAAGTGAGAAATGCAGGAACATATGTGCCAGATGTGCACAAGAGACTTATTTATAGAAAGGATTTTGATGCTGTCCATATTTATCAGGAATCCATGGACAAGCCCTGAAGCATGAAGGAGTCATCACAGACTAACGGCTCCGGATCAGGAGCAAAGATCCCAACTGGGCCCCGACACCTGGGTGTGTGTCCCAGGTCTGATGCTCACACACAACTGAAGACATGTCCCGGACATCCGCTCACATCTACTGGTGTTTGGCATCTTAACGAGTGCGGAAGAACTATAAACGTACAAAGTTCTGTTCAGCATCTTCTCCTCTGCTCGGAAAAACCTTCCGTCATAAAACATAAAGTTCTTCATCTGCAGCTTGATCCACATCTGCACTAACATGTAATGGGTTCTTTAGATCCTTCTTTGTATAGAAACCATTAACAGCTTCAAGAATCCAGCGATCTTCGGAAACAGCTCCAGACATTTTATTAATATGATCCAACATTTTACAGTTTCTAGAACAAATGACTGAATAAGATTCCAAACTGCTCCTGTTATGACTATTACTCTGCTTTGAATTGGGCAACTTGTTATTCTTTTTAAGTTTTCTGTTTCTTATTTACATCCCGTGTCTTTATTAAATGGAAAAGGTTGAATTTGGAGTTAATAAAACCAGCAGAGCAGCATCTGAATTCTTGAACCAGTTGTTGGACTCACGGTGAGAGGTGGAAAAGGAGAATTATTATTTTTACAATGAAAAATATGAAGACGGTGAGAAGAAGCTGTCGGAGCCAGTTGGACAAACATTCGCTCGCAGGGTGCCGGTGCCAGTGTAAGACACACACACACACAGACACACACAGACACACACAGACACCTTCAGGCAAAACCCTCCAACCCAGCAGGTAGTTCACAGAGATACAGACAAGACGACGCAGGAAAAATAAAGAAATAGATTCAAAACAAACATGTTGTTCCAGGAAACCGAATATCACGAGAACCTGCTGGAGGTTGAACGAATGTTTTTATCATCCTGAACTCCATGTGGATCAGAGGGAGCAGCAGGGGTCCGAGCTGATCAATCAATCAATCAATCAATCAATCAATCAGAAACCTGACTCGACTTCAACGAGAGCTAAAGGTCAGAAAGTAGCCGCACCACATCTACACTCAACAACCGGCCAATCAGAGGAGGAGCGATTGGCCAGCAGCTCAGGGAGCCGTCACCGTGGTTAAAGAATCAATGGATGAGAAAAATAAATGTCCTGAGGGAAGAGTTGAACTGATGGGAGGAGTCAATAAGACGAGACGAAGCCCTCATCAAATAGGGGTCAGATCACATGACCTCTCACCTGACGGCTCTGATGACGGCCTTCAGCGGCGCCGACAGATCCTCCACGGTCACGTCGCAGTGGCAGCGCCTCTCGTCGAAGGAGTCCTCCGTGGTCACGCCTGCGTCCACTGAGAGAGACGGAGACGTCAGCTCATCAATAAACTCAGGGCCATGTGCAAAAAATACTTTCCAGGCTGAAAAATTCATAAAACACTTTGTGCATCGCGGCGTCTCGACAGCAGCTTCCAAGAATGTTTCAAACTGAGGCTGTTTTGGCTTTTAGGAGGTGAGAATTTATGCCCCACTTGGATGGGATCTCGGGGGGGGGGACAGAATTCTGCCCGCTCAGCTATATGAGGCGAGAGAAAAGGACAGACACAGTATATCTGTGATGCTGCCAAGTAGCGGAAAGAAAGTAAATAATGATATGGTGCAGATGAGGGGGGGGGGGGGGGGGGGGTTATAAAATCTGCTCAAACCAACGATAGCAGAGGGTGGGAGAAGAAACAGAGAAGCTATTAGAGCCGTCAGCAATTTATTCTGTTCCTGCAGAGAAAGGGTTTCTGGGAAATTTGAGGAGAAACTCTACAATTAATTCATTTTCCTTAGAATCCACAAAACGCAGAAATGTAGTAAGATATATTTTTAAAGTACTTAAAAGCTTCTTGAATGTTTATAACTATAAGTGTGATTAGCGTTGTGCACAAGAAAAACCATCTAGAATACAATAGATAATGTGTACATTTTTAAGAATAAAAAAATTAAATTATAACAAATATTCAAAGTCTTTTAAAAATAAATAACCAAATAGAATAAATCACCAATGATCAAAATGTATTTTTAGATTTAGTGTGTACCTGTAGATGGAAATAAGCTGATAAATCATTTTTTTCTCTTTTTGAGGTTTAATCTTTTCTTGTGCATTGTCCTTGTTTAATAAAACGGAAAATCTTTAATTCTGATTAGTTGGACAATGGAGACAAAGTTCTGTTTCTGAGTTCTGGACTTTTGGAGACATTCTCCCACATTTCATGAATGATTGTAAAGTCCGGTGACCTGCTGCACACGGACTCAAGGACTGTTACACGACTAGTTAATGGGAACGATTACTTTCATGGTTCTTTCTGGGAATAGTGCATCATGGGGGATTAAGTTACAGACCCGTCACATAACGTGATCCCGGTGACTTCCTGTCTCTTTGCAGCTCGGTGATGTTAAAGACATGAGATCCAGTTCCTCTGCATTAGGACGATTCTGGATGAAACCAGCTCCAGTAGTGAAGACAGTGATTGACAGTCGGAGTCCCACTCACCGTCTGGCACCGCCGTGCGCGTCTGGCTCTTCAGCCGCAGAGACGGACGGAAACGTGTCCGGTCGTTGAAGCTCCAGCTCTTCTGCACTTTAGCCGGACTCCCCCCCATCAGCTCGGCGCCCCCCACCCCCTCATTGCCAGGGGAGCGGCGGTCGTTGATGGACGCCTGTCTGCTCTTCATGCTCTGACCACGAGGACTCGCCATGCGGACCCGCTCCTTGAAACTCAGCTTCTGACTGCAGGAGGGAGAGAGAAGGAGCAGGAGGAGAGAAGGAGGTGGAACAAGGAGAGAAGGAGGTGGAACGAGGAGAGAAGGAGGTGGAACGAGGAGAAGGAGGTGGAATGAGGAGAGAAGGAGGTGGAATGAGGGGAGAAGGAGGTGGAACGAGGGGAGAAGGAGGTGGAAAGAGGAGAGAAGGAGGTGGAACGAGGAGAGAAGGAGGTGGAATGAGGGGAGAAGGAGGTGGAACGAGGAGAGAAGGAGGTGGAATGAGGAGAGAAGGAGGTGGAATGAGGGGAGAAGGAGGTGGAACGAGGAGAGAAGGAGGTGGAACGAGGAGAGAAGGAGGTGGAAAGAGGAGAGAAGGAGGTGGAATGAGGGGAGAAGGAGGTGGAACGAGGAGAGAAGGAGGTGGAATGAGGGGAGAAGGAGGTGGAACGAGGCGAGAAGGAGGTGGAACGAGGGGAGAAGGAGGTGGAATGAGGAGAGAATGAGGTGGAACGAGGAGAGAAGGAGGTGGAAAGAGGAGAGAAGGAGGTGGAACGAGGAGAGAAGGAGGTGGAACGAGGAGAGAAGGAGGTGGAAAGAGGAGAGAAGGAGGTGGAACGAGGAGAGAAGGAGGTGGAACGAGGAGAGAAGGATGTGGAATGAGGGGAGAAGGAGGTGGAACGAGGAGAGAAGGAGGTGGAATGAGGAGAGAACAACATCCACAGGAGCGTAGAGGAAGGTTTGGGACGAGGGGGACGGAGAGAGGATCCAGAGATGGACAGAACCAGGGAGTGGAGGATGAGGATGATGGAGAGAGTGTGTGAAAGAGGTCGGGGTTGATGGAGAGACACGAGAAGAGAGAGAGAGAGAGAGAGAGAGAAGCTGTCAACACGTATTCCCCGTCGGACAGTGAGAAGAGAGAAAGAGACACAGGGCGGCGTTCTGTGCTTCTCCTTCACATCACCCAGCTGACATGCCCCCCCCACACCAGATCACATCCCGACCCCCCCCCCCCCCACACACACCAGATCACATCCCTCCTACTCCATCCTGACCCCGGCAGCTCTCCACTCACGACCAGTTCCACTCACTGGTTCACTTCTCAGCTCAGAGATGATTACCAGTTTAAAGCCTCGTGGTTTCTTCCATCATCAGATCTTTTAAACTTTCGGAGGTTCACGCAGACAGAGAGTGATTTCACACGACTTCTGTAATCACACTGCAGTGCAATGGAAATACATATTAATATTAATACTATTATATGACTATAAAAACCAAACTGTCAAACTTATTTCATCATCTTTCCTCTGTCAGTAAAACTATTTATTCCATATTTTAGAAACAACACACAGCAGGAGAAACATGATTTTTAGATCTTTTAACTTCCAGGTTTGTAACTTATAACTCTGATGCAAATAGACCAGCATGCATTGCAGCAGACCAACGAGATGCAGGGTCCATGCCACCATTTCACACTTTCCTCCAGAACCTTTGAATCAACCTGAGATTCAGCATTTTAATTTAATATAAGTGGGGTTTTTTCAAAGACTTATTTTTCAAAGGTTATGTTTTATTATTAATTCCCTGACTTGCACCTTTTCACCAGGTTTTAAAAGCAGAACTAAATATCTCAGCAGTTTCTTGCCTCAGTCTCTGTGTCTCCTACACTTTCAGAACCTTTCTAAAACACAATGGAGGGAGCTGAACATTACAGATCTCGTCACAATAACAATAATATCTATGATCATTGTTTGCCTTTGTAATGGAGGGGGGGGGGGGGGGAGCAGTGCAGCAGTGATGCAGGAACATGCAGCAAACTGAGGAGAAGCTGTCACACCTGCCTCTGGAAACCAGTATCAACACCTCACAGGTTGTTTAAGATGAACTGGGTCCAGCCACAGGATTTGTTTTTTATGATTTAATCTGATTTAGATTGTCTCAGAATTGTTTCATATTTACGAGTGATGGGATTATATCACCAAGAAATCATCAACTGAACCAACTTCTGGTCCCATGAAGGTTTAGATCAAAGGAATGAAACCGGAGAGGATCGTGTGGCTGGACTGTCGTTTAAATCTGGATTAGATTGAGAGGCAAATACAGATTAATAAAAATAAAATAAAAGGGGAATTTAGACCTTTTTCTTTTTACTTTTAAACTCCCTTTCAAATAAAAAGTTCTAAATGAACGATGAAAAGTTTTTGTATAAGACGACGGGGGCTGAACGTGCATTTACTGGACGTGACAGTTCATTTTCCATCTGGTGCTTTTTCCCTTTGTCTGAAAAAGCTTATGTTTTACTGATCGTTAACCCCCACATCTCTGTCTACAGTGGAAATATCCATTTTGGTGGAATTCCCCTTTAATTTCTGAACCAGGTCTGGCTGGCGATGGACGGGCAGCAGGCGGCAGAGCTGGTCTCAGACAAGCCCTTCAGTGTCTGTGTTCTCCTCCATGCTATTAGTCATTCTCACGGGTTATTAGGCTCGAGGCAGAGAGGATGCTGGGTAGTGCTGCAGGTACCTCCTATATTTCCGAGTGTACCTTCTGAAGAGCCGCCCTGTACTTAGACCCCTACTAGAGCGAGGGGGGGGGGGGGGGGACGGGTGGAGGAGAGGGGAGAGATAGAGGAGGGAGGAGATAAAAAGAGGATGTGAATTCGTCCGGCCGAGATTCCTCCGTTGAGCTGGAAACTCCAAAGAAATCTCCCAAATGATCTTTTCAACACACAGATTATTGTGTGAAGTGTGCGTTTGCAGAGTTCAGAGACGCAGTGGAGAACGAGTGGAGGTTGAGAAACTGGGAATCTGATTTCTATGAAGAGAGACTCGAATCTAAACTGGTCGCAAATGAGTGACAGGTGATCTGCATGTGACAAATATGATTCACAAATGATTTGAGTTTAACTTTGTTAGACTCACTGACGTGTGTTTGAATCCACACACAGATACACAACAGCTTGTTCAAAAAACTTAACTTAAGTGTTTTCTCTACAGATTTTAATCTATACAGTTGATTCTGCTTGGTTTAGTGTGAGTTCTGGTGTTTGAAGCTTGTGGTTGAAGAAGCTGAAGTTTTACAAACACAGACGAGTGAAGCGTGAGTCGGCATCAGGCTGGTTGGACTACCCAGAATGCAGCAGGGTCAGTGAACGACAGGAGTAAAACCCGTCTTGGAAAATCAGGCAAAACAGAAAAACAGGGAACCTTTATAAAATATAGATTTCTGCTGATATTGATAATCAATAGTCTGGTCTCTCTCTCTCTCCTACACACTCCACCTGCCTCCTCCCATGAACTCTGTTTCTGTCAGGCTCCTCTCCCCCCCACCACGTGGATCCTGCTGTGGCACTTTGTGGCGTCTCTGATGTTTTACGACCGCTGGTGTTTACAAGTCTGCTTTAAAAACGAGCAACCACCCCCCACCCCCCGCCGGCGAGCAGCCGACAGTCTGTGAAACCACTAATGACCGAGCGCCCTGTGTTCTCCTGGTGGAGCAGGAAAACCCTGGAGAGAAATGGTGTCATAAAAACGTGCGCGTAATTATGATTTCACAAAGTGCAAATTGGACGAGTTGCTTTCTAAGAATAAACAGGAGGCATTCTGGGGGATGGATGAAGCTGTGGAAGCAGCAAAAGCTCATTAACGGCTGATTGGTTTCAGGATGAGAAGCTAATTTGCTGCTGTTCTATTCAATGAGAGAATAAAGGTCTTTTTTATGTGTGTGTGTGTGTGTGTGTGTGTGTGTGTGTGTGTGTGTGTGTGTGTGTGTGTGTGTGTTCGGTGTGTGTGTGTGTGTGTGTGTGTGTGTGTGTGTGTTGGGTTTAAAGGCCGGAGAAGCTGCTGGCTCCCAAACGCTGCCAAAGAAGCGCTGCACAGTAAAAACTATACAAGTGTAATTAAAGTCACAAATCTCTCTGTCTGTCGCCCCCCCCCCCCTCTCTGAAGCCCCCCCACCCCCTCCCCCCCTCCCCCTCCTTTCAACTTTGCTCTGTCTCTGCTCGACTTGTGTTTGATGAGTTATATAAATACCATCCCAATGGAAAAAGTGCGTCATGGTACAGACATGGTACAGACTCCTGACTTTGAAAGGCGTGTGTGCATGTGTACGCACACACACACACACACAGACACACACAGGCAGAGAATACAGGAGGAGCTCATCACCCTTTTGCTGCCTGAGTCAAGTGCAGAGAGAGAAACGAACGTGGAAGGAGGGGGGGGGGGGGGGGGGGGCCTCACCAGAGATGGACCGTTCTATGGGACACTTTGAAAGTAGCTGGTTTATCTTACATTTTTCAATTGGCCGATTAAAATCGACCAAAGTTTTAATTGTGGTTTATCGTTGCCTATTTGAAAACTTTTACTTCACAGAACAAGATGCAGAAAAGATGTGTATTCATGTTTACTTTTTACAAAAGTTCTTTGGGTTGTATTTGTGTGTCCTTTGTATTTATAGTTATTTCTAATAAAGTTTAAGATTAAGCAGTAAAATATCGGTCAATAGTTTGATAACGATAATTTACACGTATGTAATATTGACCCATGTGGATTCTTCTTTTATGTTGTGTGTCAAAGCGCTGTAGTTGACCTTCTCTCATTTTTAATGTTTCATTTTCTGCTCTTACCCTCGCTTACATCATTATCATCATCATCATCATCATCATCATCATCATGAAGAAACCAAAACCAAAGCACGTCCTCCTGCATTTTCTCCATCTTCATTCAAATAATAAATAGATGATAACAGACAAACTGCAGATTTCATTCACGGACGTTGTGTGTTTGTGTGTTTGTGTGTTTGCAGGAATGAGTCACACAAACCTGTAGGTGGTCTCGCCCTGCTCCTTCCTTCAGGGGTTAGTGGGACAGACAGAGAGGAGGAGACAAAGGGAGAGACATTAGTCTCCAGCAGCTTCACACAGGTTCATACACACATTTCCACTGACGGACGTGGGAGGAGTCACAGCCGACGGAAGCAGAGAGAAGGTCAACGAGGTCACGAGCACATGCAAGCTAAGGCCGTGCACAGCGAAGCTAAGTGTTAGCGACAGGCGTGGAAATCAGAAGAGTGAGGATCTGAATCTGCTGTGTCCAGTACGTGTGCGTGTGTGTGTGTGTGTGTGTGTGTGAGTGTGATTCTTGAATGTCAATTGTGACGTTTCAATTAAAACCAAACTTACTGTAAAAATGTATATAAGATCTAATACCAGCGTGAAATGACACCAGAGAAAACTGTATTTAACGTGTACTTTGACTTTTGAGTTTGGTCCATGACCCATCTGCTAACAGAGGATGTGTTTGTGACCTATACTGCAGGAAACCACCAGGGGGCGATCAGGATAGTTTGGCTTCACTTCAGGGAAACTGTCATGTCGTCCATCTTTACTTTCAGTGTACGATCAAAACATTTGTATTTGTTGGATTGTTTCTGCTCATATTCCTGTTTGTAATAACCTGTGAGTATTTTAAGTATTAATTATTTATAATTAAATCATCATTAACAGACTTTAAATCGTCATAAAGTTTCTGATGTTGTGTAAATATCTGCCTGAATGTGAAGAAGGTGTTTGAGACCATGCTGAGGAAACATCTGGGACCAGAAGGTTAATAAAGGTTCACTTGAAGAAGAAGAAGAGGAGGAAGAAGAGGAAGAGGAGGAAGAGGAGTCACAATGCTGCATCACAGAGTCACACGATGGGGGGATGGAAGAGGGGCTGAAGCTGCGCCGATGAAGACGAGCAGACACCGGCTGAAGATGAGCGATGAGGAGGAGGAGGAGGAGGAGGGCTGAGCAGCAGCGGCCATGTTTGTGAGTCTGTGAGTTGTTACCTACTTGGCGGGGCTGCAGGTATGCAACGCCTTCAAATGAGGCTTCCAGGTAGCGATGGAAACCGAGTTCTCATCAGCAGCATAACTACGCCAGACACACTACATGCAGAGTCGACAGAATAAATCAAATGATGATATTAAACAATTACCAGGGGGGGGGGGGGGGGGGGGATTGAGGGGGGGAGGAAAAAACAAATAAAAACGGTGAGGGAGGAAGATATGAGTTGTGTGAGACATGAGAGAAGGAAAGTGAGGGGGGGGAGGAGGAAAAAGCTGATTAGTTTCTTTAGGGGAAGTTTTGATGCATTGTGATTGGAGTGGGGGGGGGGGGGTGGAGGGAGGTGGGGGGTGGTGATGGGAGTGCTGGTGGAGGTGGAGGTGGTGGTGGTGGGGATACATGCCTGAGGGGGGGGAGGGCGCTTTGGTAGAGGTGCCAGGTGGCTCTGAGGTACGGACGAGCGCCTTCGGTGGTGTACAGACGCCAAGCCGCCTGGGGGGGGAGGGAGCAGAGACGCACAGGACACGGAGGACACACATGCAGGACACACACAGGGGCAATGGGACAGACATGGTGAGGAACATGAGATCCAGGTGAACACGGAACATACACAGAGTGGTGTCGGGTCTGTAACCGGCCGGCAGCCATGTTGGAGGTTCATGGATCTTCATGAAACTAATCAGACATATTGAGGAATATATAAATTCATTAAGGATCCAAATTCCTCCTCACTGCTCATTTCTTTATGTTTTTCTTTAATTCTTGTAGTTTTACAACTTTCTTCTAAATCAACATTTAATTTTCATAATATTATGTAATGATCTAAATCATTTCAATAGGGTTCTGTCGTAGGATGGAAAAGAAAAACAACTTATTGAGACCTTAACTTCGACGGCCTTCTTCTAATGTGATAATGATATGAACATTTATCTTATTGTAATATATTTTCTTTCTCTGATTGCAATATTTTGAATGACAAAACGAGTGAAACCTTTTGTGTTATAATGTGTTTCTGGAGGGTTAGAAGTGCACAGTCACTATTCACCATTAGTCATGTGTTGGTTTGTCTTAATGGAAGCGGTGATCGAGTTATCTAGTTAAGAATATTTAAGATTTCATTAAGATTAAAAATGTCCAGATGTAGCAGCAGTTTGTCTTTGGAGCATTGACTCAAACTCAAACATGTTGTTCCTGCTAAATAAACATCTGCATATTCATTCTGCAGAAACTCCTCCCACTTTCTTTACACCTTAAAACCATAATTCAGCTTCAGGCCGACTGAACCTCCACCACGGGGCCGGGTGTGGTTACAAGACTTGTGGAAAAGTTTTTGTATTGGGGGGAGGGGGGGGGGACATTAACACCAGACACCGGCCGAACGCTGGTCAATCTGCTCCAGAGTCCAATTCAAACAGAGTAGTTATTGCAGCGGGTGAGACTGGGAGTTGACCAGCAGGTGAGACTGGGAGTTGACCAGCAGCTCGGGCGGGGGGGTCGGTGGTAACGTCCCGTCCTGCCACAGACGGACATGTGATTGGAAGCAGGACAGAACTGCTGAGTGTGAGATGGGGGGTGTGTGAAGGGAACAGTGATGTCATCGACATAATCATAACAACAACAACAACAACAACAACAACAGGTCGGAGCTGCGTCCAGGTTTCCTTCCACCTGTGGAGGGAGATGTTACGAGCTCGGCAGATTACAGACAGAGACCTGAGGCAAAAGGAACGAGGGATGAACTCCTCATTTCTTCTGGTTTATTCAGGATCTGATTTGTCTTTTATAATAAACCGATGAGAGAAGAGGAAAAGGAAAACTAATATTTGATTATCGTGAGCTAAGTTCAGTTCAGGCTTAAAATCAATGCTGACTTTAACCATGTCTCATAAACTTCTTATTTGGAAGTGAAAGAAGAGTGAAAGCCTCCTCTCTAATAAACACACACATTTCCATCACTGATGTGGACGTCCACATTCTGCAGAATCACTGTCACTGAATTATTCCTGATTAATCCTGAACCTGGGTTTGAAATCAGTTTGCTATTCACAGTTCAGTGAAGCTCGATCAGAACCAGTCCAATCTGAACTGGAGAATCAGAAGTCGTTATTGAGAATGTGACGGTTGTTGTGATCGACAACTTCACAACTGACTCGGCCACTGAGTTTATTTTAAGTTCATTAATATTAAAAAAATCATGTTAGAATTCGACCCTGCTCTTCCTCGGGCCAACACAGACTGACCAAGAGATAGAATTAGAAAAATTCAAATATTTCCTTTTAAACCTTTATATTTCTATACTTTTTATGGTTT